>NW_026856923.1:0-80000 GCF_026571515.1 Ruditapes philippinarum | reverse complement strand
CAAAATCCCAGTAAAATGTGCTTTTTTAATATATTCCCGTGTTTTGGGAAAACATAGCATTCGCACAAAAGTTCTACCATTAGATAATAATATAATATTATATATGAGTGAAATTTTTAGTTTCTCTCACAATGAATTACATAATTTACGCTCAATCGCTCATAAAGATCTTGTACTGAAAAGTATACCTCATACAAATTATTTAAAGGATTCTTTTTCTTATTTCAGTATTGACGTTTGGAATAAATTACTATCAAACAATGTTCGACTTTACAATCTTTCAAAAACAACTGTAAAATTTATTTTCTAAGTTTACAGTTAGATACATGATGAAAATTGATGACTTTATAGTTTAATTGTTGTAAATGTTAATATCATCATTTTTTTTCTATTTTTTTTTAATCATTACGAGTTTATCTTTAATTACCATAATTAATATGAGTGTCAGTCGGATGAATGAATAAAAATTATCTAACCTTTACATTATTTTTTTTCTTTTTTATACATACCAAAAGATTTTAAATATTTGTATAATTCTACATTTTTTTCTTTGTTATTGTTAAATCAGAAGGCCATACTGAAAATAAGTGTACTTGTTACTGTGAACTTTGTATGTTACCTTCTATAAATAAAGATTTTATTATTATTATTATTATTATTATTATTATTATTATTATTATTATTATTATTATTATTATGATACGAATGGCGAACACATCAAACGGCACGTGTTTTAGTGCATAAAGGCGTTTTATGCTGTAAATTCCTCCAGATATGACACAGATAATTTTGATCCAGTTAAATATTTGTTTCTTTATAATTAAAATATATTTTTCCACATGAACAAGTATAATGACAGGAATATATTTATTTAAAAAACAAAAAATGAAATAAGATTTGAGTGGATAAGAGTGGACGCTTGTTTCTTCTTTCTTTCTTTTTAATTCCCTGCAACATATATTTTTTTCAAGATGCTCCTGTGTTGGATAATAAAAAGTATATGTAAAAAGAAAGAAAGAAAATAACTTGACATAGTTCATTTTGGAAAACAATATGTTTAATTCAAGTATGTTTGATTAAATATAAAACCATACGTGTAATTATCACGACTCCACTGTCGCGTAATTATGTATTACCATTTGTTTTCCGAGATCTTGTTTAACATTAAAACATTTTAAAAGTTTACATAAACCCTCAGATAAAGACACATTTAGAGGCAAAATTGCTTTCGGAGAAAATAGTATTTTACTTTACAAAATTCAAATAAGTTTGATTTATTATAAGATCGTACGCATTATAATCAAGGTACTACCGTTATTTCTTTGGCACGATATAATCACACACGTGCACTATTCCTATAATATAAATTATATTTTTCGCTAATAAAAGAAACTCTACGTGGTTGCACTTTTATAAATAACCATTATGTAATTATCAACTTACCTTCAAACGCTTCGATTTGTTAAGAAAGTGTTATTCTAATTTAAGGAGAAATGACACATCAATTCACATCTATTTACATCTCTGACAAAACATAACAAACACAAATATGTATTATCAATATCTAAAATCACAACTGTCTTGAACACTAAGTGAAGGTACAATTAATGTAACACATTAATATAAAGTCGGAGTTTTGAAGCTTTTTTAAAAATTATTTATTAGATCAGAATTATATTTATTCATAACGAAGATTGTCATATTTAAAATCGCTGCAACACATGCTTTTTAAAATCTCTTTAGAAAATTATTTTTTTATGTTATTTTAAGTTTAAAATAGAAATGAAGAAGTTACAGCAAAAGTAACATTTGGATTTGAAGTATGGCACAGATTAATTCGCGTTCTTTCGTTACCGAAAACAAAAAACGCCCATAAGAACTACAAACAAAACAATATATCTCGTACTCTTTTTTTCGGTTCGGTTCATTGTAACCGTCATGTTATTCTTTAATTTTTATTATTGTGAATGTCGTTTTTAATGAGCTCAAAGAAAAATATTTAAGTACTTGAAGTTCAATCAAATCGAAATTTTAATAGAAAAAATATAAATCACAATTTTTTTAGATACGAAATACCCGAATCAACGCTTAAGCAACACCTTTGGAAATTTTGACAAGTTTGTAACTCATGAAAGCAGCGTAAAATAATTTGTAGGAGGATGCATGGTAATATATAACTTTAGATGTGAAGAAAAAGACTTGGTTAAAAAGAACTGAAGTATTTGAAACTTAACTTAATTGTAAAAGAACTTATGAATGCAGATAGTTAGTTTCCAGAACTCCTTTAGATTAATAAATAAGACGTATATCATGTCAGAAAATCCTTTATGTTATTTTACTAATTTTACTAATTTTCACTATTTTACTATGACCAACGAGATCCCGAGATTTCAAATTGGTAATTTGAAAATAACCAATGAAATTCATACAAATATTCAGTTCTTTTCTGTAAATATTACAGAAAGTCCAATCGAAAGCAGACGGCCTTCGGCCGAAAAAATCCAGATTTTTCAATGAGTCGTCACCAGATCCTATGGTATTAAATCACCTTGAAATATGTGTGTCACTTAACGGCGCTTAAAGCTAGTGGATGGGAAAGCTTAAATTGATATTTTGCCAATTCCAGGAGATAATGCAACAGAACAGGTGAACGTCAAAATAAGTTTATATATTGCAATATGATTCCTTTCAATCTTATCTTTTTCTTCGCATGAACCAGAAGTGGCCAAAGGAAATATCCATCGGAATAGAACTGTTTTTGTTTTTTTTAAATTCATTAAAATAGTTGGACAATCTTTTTCTAATTTAGGCTGACTATGTCTTATTCAACTATCTGTTGGCTGATCATTATTATAACATTCATTTTCTTTTATATATATTCAATCATCTAAAATTGACTATAAAAAGATTACCATAATCTCAATTTAAAAAGATGTTATTACACTCAATACACATGGAACATATCTACATATCTCACTTTAAAGCCTCTATTCTATGAGACATACAGGCCTAATCAAATATTTAAAAAAGAAATATATTAAAGTGCAAAATGCAATACTTAGATATAACAAAATAAAATAATGTATCGTCTGCTATTGTTATCCGACTCAATATATTTCACCTACTTCATTCCTTATTTTTAGTTAACCATTGGCATCTAACTACATGTTATTACTTTAAAATATCACTTAAATTCATGTTTATGAGAAACAAATTTCTGACCCCAATGTCCGGTCGCTTGTCTGATGTTAAAAATTGCATGTGTACCTGTGATCAACAATGGGGCCCAAAGTGCGGTATTACAAAAGAAAAATGTTTAAACTAAAATTAGACATAGAAATTTAAATAAATTGTTATGATAATGATATATAAATATTAAATTTATGTTAGCATCAAAATTATGCTTACTTGAATTTCCTCCACCCATAGCTTTATTCCAAATATCGGAAGTGCGTGCAACATCACTCGTTGCGACTTTATATAATTCAAAAGCAGTTATTCCATTGGTTGCGTTAAGTTAGTAATCGCCCATTTATGATTTTTCATTTCAATCATTTTCCTACCAGGATACGTAATTGCAAAGTGTTTTGTGAAGACATTGGCTAAATATAGAACAGTGTTTCAAGTGAAGTGTTAAAAAAGGAGGAACGTTTAAATAAGGGGGAAAGACTATCATTTTTGGGAATAATAGACTTCAGATTAGAAGAGGTAAGTGGAAATTGTGATTTTGTTATGTTTTTACTTTGAAAACCCTGTATTTACTCTGTTTCAGATATGATAGAATTTGAATTAAGACTTTAAGATTAAGATTAGCGTGCATAATTAAATCAAAAGGTTTAACTTAACATGTACCGAAAACAGTTTTCATAAAATTATACGTGTAGACCTGGGATTGTCAATATTTATTGCTAAATTGCACTCAGTTTCTAAAGCAGAATTCTATTTTACCATGTCAAAAGACGAGAAATACGATATTTGTATCAAAGTTTTATTTTGAAAACAAAATCATTCAGCTACTTGGTGTTTTGTTTTCAGTGTATCTTAAGCATATTTTATAAAAGCAGAATTGTTAACCTATAACAACAGTCTAAAAGAATCGTTTATGCACTTCGGTAATTTTTAGTATGTTTTTTGTGTGTTTATTTTTGAGGGCGTCTGTTCGAACAATAATTAAGCAGAACAGAATAATGGCAGTAAAATATTTTTCTCTGTTTCCAAAATGCGTTTTCTGTAATTACTGACCATGTAGACAATATATTAGGGTTACATAATTTTTTTCTGCATCTCGAAAGCTTCTTATTACTCTAGTTCATTTTACCAAAATACATTGAAAGTTTTCTGCATCCATTAGTGTCTTGAACTAAAGTTATTGTGTTATGTCTTGATGGGAAGAATTATGAAGATAATAATTGCATGTACGTAGAAATGTTCAGTGATAAATTATGGAATGAAAATGACATTTAACTTGATTAAATTACTCATTGTATCAATTCGTACAGTTTAGTTTATGTAATCTATTATTCTGCTATAAGTTACGACAAATAAAAAGAAAATTCCTATATCCATTATCCGTGACGACATGTGTACCGAATGGGCACAGTATTCAAAACACTTATTCTGACATATACGTTGATTAATACTTTATGAAAGGCGGTAATTCGCATATTAGATCAAATTGATTATTTAATCACATTTTCAATATAATAACAATGATATGATAAAAGCAGAAAATTCACTTTTTTTAGTATTGAGACAAGAATAAAGTATGAAAAATGAAAAGAGGATTAATATAAAATTATGCAACATACCTTAAGTTGTATTCACTAAACTTTTCCTCAATGTGATCAATTATAAATGATCTATGAATTTCAAGTTGATAAAACAATACTATGAATTTTATATAATTATTTTTATTTTATTTTTTTTATGGGGGGTGTGGTTATTTGTATTTTCGTTTCCAATTTTATTCGGATTTTTTTTAATTGCCAATATTTCAGGAGGCAAAAAAATAAATAAATTGCGATCAGTTATAAGTCAGGAAATGATTTGTTCTTAATCTAACGTATCGATTTATTTTAGTATTTCTAGTTTTTATAATCTGTAATATATATATTATAAATTTGTGAATTAAGTGACCAGTCGATAATTTTGAATAGAAATAAAGCTAGCTTACTGTCGTGCGTGCTCATGAACTACCATGCTGTGGTTTGTGTTAATTAAAAGACAGAAAGGCAAATTCAATTTGTTCGTTGAAACAACGACGAAAGATAAAATACCTTTTGTAAATAAGTAAACGAGACGGAGCACTTAACTGGGTTTAAATCTTTTTATTTAGACTGAAACAATACGCCGTAAATAAATGCGACATGATTTAACAAGACGGAACACTCACATTTACTAACACGCTTGAAAATATTGAAATAAATAACATATTATACAAGTAAAACGATAATACTTTCGAACATATAACATTTCTTTAAAAAAGTAATTTCTGGAGATAATTATACTTTCAGAATTCCCGTTGTACAAACACAAAGCTAACTTTATTCACAAATGGCAACAGTCTTAATTTATCACTACCCCCTTTAAAAGAACGTCAAAAATGAAGAATGCATTTATATATCCCGCATTATAAGATTGACAATAAGAATACTTTAATAAGTTCTTGCAACGTTTTATAGCACTCTCCTCACAATTAAAAAATTCGCATAACCCTGGCGGCAATTTCTCAAGCATGATTCATTGTTTTAGTTGAAATATTGGACATTTGAATTTAAGATATAAAAATATTATTAACTAACACGACATCTGTTTCGGTTTGGTGAATATGATAGATATGTGAAATTGGCGGCCTAGCGGCGTGAAGTTGGTTGGCGGCCCAGCGGCCTGACGACGTAAAGTCAGCGACCTAGTAGTTTTAAAGATATTTCTTGAAATTTTTATGGCAGCCTAGCGGTCCAGTGGCCCAGCGGCCTGTCAACTTTAAAGTTTACAGTAAAAACAATATCATCGGGATTAAATGAAGTATTTTTTTTATTTTTTGATAAAAAAACATTTGCATAAATATTTATACAACAATAATTTTAGAATTGATTCAGATCATACCCTGAATGAAATGTTGAAAAAAGGATAGATGGTTGGGATTTGGAGTGTGCACCAGTGCTAATAAGTCTTTATTCAGGTGAAAAATAGATACCAGGATGTATTGAATGTTTCCATGTTGTTATTTTAACGCTATTATGTTCAATACTTGACAACATTGATTTGTATTAAATTGGTTTATGTGGTAATTTGCGAGTGTAAAATTATATATATAATCGAGCACGATAAACATAAATTTCGTCAGTTGAAGCATAATCTAGGTATAGGGCAGTACGTATTTTAAAGGCGCGGCACAGCCGCTCGACAAATTAATTTTATAAATACGTACATATAAACTTCAAGCTGTTCAGTGTTTTAAATTACTATTTAGCTTCTATGGATAATATTTTACGAGTTGAATCTTCGCAGTAAGTATGACCGCTTATTAATATGAAAATTAGTTAAGCTAGTGGGTTCGAAACCTTGAGGAAACTTTTATTTTTTCAAGTTTTAATTCTTTCTGCTGAGAAAAAATAAATACATTATTACTAATAGGAACTTAAAGATATTGTACTTTTGTTTCTCCTTAACTGTGTTAAAATATTCATACTTTCATAAGAAATGAAAAAGTGAGATAGAGGAATAAAGAGATGAAGATACTTTGATATAAAAGTACAATGATAAATAATCGATTAAATAAAAAAACACATTATGATAATGTAGTTTCTTAATTGAATAATACTGAAGGAATTTCTTTTCTTCTGCCATGAAGTAGGATTCTTCAGAATTTAGTGCTCTACCGATTTAGCTATTGAGACATTTAATCCCCACTTTTATTATTATCAGTCAAAAGTACAATCAATCAGGACGTGTAACATTTCATTTTAAAATGTATTGTTCCGTACTATAATAGACTGTTCTTATCGTGCTCGGATTATAGTAAAATGTATGGAAGCATAAACCTATGGAAGCACTGGAGGGCCCTTTTGACTTCTGACTTAATGACTTTTGACTTGGTAGTTATGACTTTTGACTTGGGAGTTTTGACTTTTAACTCAAGACTTATTACTTCTTAGTTGTGAAATTAATGACTTAAACCACACTTTAAGAGAGCATGTAATGAGCGAAGATGGCTGTGTTGTGCCAAAATATGAAATTCGTGTTTGCGTGTTGTTTTCTGTGCACTCTGTTGAAGATAACAGCTGGTATGGTGCCAGCTTACCTGCCTTTGTC
This sequence comes from Ruditapes philippinarum, assembly GCF_026571515.1. NCBI lineage: Eukaryota > Metazoa > Mollusca > Bivalvia > Venerida > Veneridae > Ruditapes > Ruditapes philippinarum. The sequence continues at coordinate 72,686 of NW_026856923.1, read as the reverse complement.
GTCTCCGACTGTTGATAAAGCATCATTCATTGAAGAATATTTCAAACAAGGTTTTAAATACAGTGAAATTCTTGGATATTTGCTACTTAAGCATGGTATTTTGTTGTCACTCCGTCAGCTAAAAAGAATCTTGAAGAAGTTGAACCTGAAACGTTGAGGTGTACATTTGCAATCGCAGTTGAAATACATTGTTCGTAATGCATTATAGTGGACAGTCTGTCGGTTATCGGACGATATGGCGCCGCCTGAAAGTGAATCAAAATATGGATGTAAGCCATAAAGATGTTATGGACATAATGAAAGCAATAGATCCAAATGTTGTTGAAATGAGAAAAACACATCGACTTAAAAGACGTTTCTATTTTGCAAAAGGGCCAAACAATATTTTGCATTTAGATGGTTATGATAAGTTGAAACCATTTGGATTTTGTATGCACGTAGCGGTAGATGGTTTTAGCAGGAAAGTTATCTGGTTAGAAGTTTCTGACACTAAAACGATCCAAAACTGATTGCGATATATTATTTGGATGCATTGAAGCGCATTGAAAAAACACCTCGCATACTTCGTTGCGATGCTGGAACAGAAAACAGTGTTGCTTGTCTTCTACAGCAGTTCTTTCGGAATGAAGCAACCGACCACTTTGCTGGTAGTCGCAGCGTTATTGTTGGAAGAAGCACTTCTAAACAGCGCATTGAAAGATTGTGGGGTACGCTACGTCAGCAAGGGATTTGCGTGATTCTGGTCGTTTCAATGAACTCGACCAGATACATTGTGAAAATTTGAAATTTTGTTTTATGAACCTAATACAAACACACCTGGATAGAATTGCTCAACAGTGGAATGTACATGAAATTAGACCTCAGCACAGTTCCGACGCACATTACGGAAAACCTGACATAATGTATTTTTTACCTGAAACGTTTTGCTCGCTTGATTATGGTACGGTGGTTGACAAACGTGATGTGACCTGTTATAAAAACATTTATTCAGTTCTAAAGAGAAAGTTTGGCGAATTCAGCGAATTGGTTGATATGTTAAAGCCCGACCTCCAAATGCCAGTAGATGCCGATTCAGCATTGAATTTGTTCCTGGAGTTGAATGATATATTGGCAAACTCGTATGAAGACTGAAGTCTTTTTAAGCCATAAAGTTGTTGTGAGAGAACAAATGATCAACACGATCCATCATTATCATCATCATCATCTACATCATCATGATTATCATTAAAAGTATGTTGACTGTAATGATGATTGTCATGATGCTGCTCCTCATGATGATGATCGACTTTATAATTTAAATAATTATGTTGTTGATGATACGCAGAAGTTGATTTCGATAATAATGATTATAATCATGACGATGATGATAACTATATTAAGGATGATGATCGTGATGATGTTGTAAATTATAGTATAATATATTTTATAGTTCATAACGTAAGTGGTATATGTTTATTCTTATGTTTGACAGTCAATTATAACAAACGAATATGTCACGAAAGTCAAATGTTATTTCTACGTTCAAATACATCATGGCTCACAAAGGTCTGTTTGTAACCGTTAACGTTTCAGTCAAGAAAAACTACGGACCTGTGACAAGTGTAGACCGAATTAGTCTGTGCAGGTGTGCAGACTTACTATGGGCCTATATACTTTAACTTTCAGTTAATTAGAATCTGGCTATTAAAATATATTCACTGCCTCCACGTTCATCTTTGTAGACCAAACGCCCTAGTACGAAACTTGCACAGGATATCTAGCCAGTACTACCGTATTCTTCCTAGTAATTGCCCAGGGCGCTTAGAAAATTGTGTAAGGTGGGCGCTTATTAGGAGTCAGGTCTTACAAAAGTATACAATATGTAATAGTCACAGCTATACAAATTTTGTTAATATCTCGCATTTGATATTCTCGTATCCTGGGCGCTTAACCACTTACAAATGGAAAAGAACGGATGGGCGCTTATAGAAGTATTGGCTCTTATTAGGATGAATAGGTAGTTATACGTGGTAATGTCAGCTTCAAGAATTTCCAGGATGACGCATTTGTAAAGCTAAGGACGTTTTAAACGATATTGCAATGACACTTCGTGCACAATGGTCTGACTTGTGACTTTCGTATTTCTGACTAGAGACTTCCTATTTGTTGACTTTTGACTTTCTTACTTGTGACATCCTACTTGTGACTTTTGACTTCCTACTTGTGAGTAGTGACTTCAAACACTTGTGGTATTGACTTTTTACGTATCGACCTCTATTACAAATGCATGAAATTAATATATGGTTTGGGTATTGACAAAGGAACAGATATTAAACCGTCATGAAGCTGTACGTGTGTCATAAAATGCAACTAAAAATATAATTCGAGGGTTTGGTGCAAAACAGTTGTATTCTCCTTCTTTATCTAGTTTAAGTTACAAACCGTTTCGCAATAAGCCCTCAAAATGGATTAAAACAACTAGACTTTTTTCTAGCCTTAGTATTAAAGCGCCCGTGTAGGGCAAGGTCATGCACCAAAACTATGTTTTTTTTTGTTCTTATTCCACCAGTCCTATTTTACTCTAGCAAATTTAAGATTGACATAGCACAGCTTTGGATACGAGACACCAGCACACGGAAAGTGATTCTTTTTGTTATATTTTCCTCTAGATGACAAACAATATCATTCTCAGAGCAAAGCTTCTACTTAAGCTCACGCAAATTAAAAAATAAAATAAGAGCGTCATGGGCACCACACTCAACTGTTCTTAGTTCTTGGGTAGTAAGAAAAACCATCTTAGTCGACAAGGGCAGTCAATTTTAACAAAAATGCTTGACAGAGTTATCTACCCATGTCTAGGGGTTGGGTCATGGTGGTTAACAAGTCTGCAAAATTTCAAAGCGATATCTTAAGGACTTGGAACATAATGGATGTGTTATGAAAAATTGAACAGAACATTAAACTAACGCCGACACCCGGATGAGGTGAAAGCTCTCCTTAATCTTCGAATAGTCGAGCAGCTATAAATTACAGGATGTAAAATCAAGGACGATTAACACAATTGTGTTCTAAAAGCACAACATGACAATATCTTTTTAAAAATGTTAGTATTTATTATAATATTGATTTAAAAAAGAACTTTTATTAAACAATAAACAATTGAAGTAGAAAAAAATCAGTATTGATTTAAAAGAGAACTTTTATTTAGCAATAAACAATTGAAGTAAAAAAAATCAGTGTTTAAAAATCACCAGGTACAATTACATATCATAGTAAGAACTGTCACTGTAAGATGACAATGTCCCCGAAGCGCGCTTTGACAATGTTAAATTTTTTAGAAAGTGCTATGTTCAAGGTCAAGGTCATCCTGGGGTCAAGGTCATCAATGTGTGTACCTGCAGAAAGTTCATGTCCTAAGGAATGTTGTGTTCAAATATGAAGTAAACATGTTCACTAACGAGGAAGTTATGGGCCAATATTAAAGTCTTTAGAAAATTCTATGTTCAAGGTCAATGTCATCCAGGGGTCAAGGTCATCAAGGAGTGCGTCTGATGAAAGGTAATGTCCAAAGAAATTGTTATGTCCAAATATGAGGTAAACATGTTTACTAATTGAGGAAGTTATAGCCAATGTTAAAGTTTTTATTAGAAAATTCTATGTTCAAGGTCAATGTCATCCAGGGCTCAAGGTCATCAAGGTATGCGCCTGTGAAAGGTAGTGTCCAAAGGAATGTAATGTCCAAATATGAAGTAGTAATCTTGGAGCAGCGAACTAGTAGTAGTTGGGGGCTGTTTTTTCTTCTTTGCCTTTCTATTTTTAATGTTGTTATATGACTTCCTTTATACGTTTTTCCTTATGTATGCCCTGTAAATTAAAAAAAAAAGGATAACATTTCGAAAGGTGCTTCATTTTGTGCTTCATTTTGATCAACATTGCTTACTTGGTGTTTCAATAATATTATTTAATCACTATTGCACAAGAGATAGAGTATTTTGTGATTTGTGTACTTCATTCAAAACATTCTCAATAACTTTGAAGTTTTCAGAATTACAATTTTCTAATACTAACCATTAACGACACAAAGTTTACTGTCATGAGATAATCAGATTACACATGGTTTAGTTGTTTTAATAAAACATAGCAAATATTATTCCGTTTACTAATCTTTATTACAAATGGCATATTCTTTATTAAGGGGAAAGTAAGCATTATGGGAGTGGAGGAGAGGCAGAGCGAGCGGCAGACTGGAAAGCGAGGGAACGAGAGAGAAGAAGTCGCGAGATCGTGAAGAACAGCGAGAAAAGAACGGAGGACGAGATAAGACAGACTCGAGGAGAGGACGCGGAGAAGAGAGATGCAGCAGCGCGAGGGAGAGAGAAGAGTAGGGGTAGAGAGAGGCGCTGGGAGGAGAAACAAGACGCGGATAGAGGGCATTTCGGGAGGGAAGAGCAGGAGTAGGCGAAGGAAGGGAGAGTGGTAGGTAAAGGGTGTGCGAGAGAGGCAGATAGAAGGAGAAGTGGGGTCTGTGCGGGATGAAAGGAGAAGGAGCGAGAGGAAGCTGGAACGAGCCGACGAGAGGAGAGAAGCGAAGGCAGGGGTTGACGAGAAGAAGCATCGGGAAGGAGAGAGGGGTGGACGAGAGAGACGAGAGAACAGGGTATACATATCGGTAAATAAAGCAAAATCACGTCGATGACCTAAAGGAATTGAAGATGGGAAGGTAGCGGACACTACAAACCAACATATTTTTTGATTTGGCCTAAGCACAATTAAAAACTGAAGAAGGACTAACGTTACCAAAGTTAATTCTTCTTTCAAGTAACCTTAAATTCAATGAATCTATGAGGCGAAAAGCACAGTATTACGGAATACCGTTATGGCCATCGTGGTTGTACGTTATGTTCCAGAAGGCGACAATGTGATAGTGCGACAACACGATGGTGATAGTACGATGACGACAACGCGATAACACGAGAACGACAATGCTATAGACTATCACATTATTGTCATCGTACTATCGCATTGTCGCCATCGCATAATCGCACTGTCGTAATCGCATTGTCGCCATTGCATTGTCGCGTTGTCATCATCGCACTATCGTACTATCGTCACTGTACTCTCTCACTATCGCCATCGCGTTGTCGCACTATCACATTGTCGCCCTCTGGATTATAACGTTCAACCACGATGGCCCTAACGTTTTTCTGTATAGTATTACTGATAGCAATTTTTTTATATTATTTTGATTTCTGACAAGGTCTAGCTGATTATAACTAGCTAGCTGAACCAAGGTGTTTTTGAGCCACTTATGGCCTCCTGGGTCTAGTTCTGGCTTTCAAATATAATATGCCGTTTTTTTCATCTGAGGAGGCATTTTGTTCCCGTAATGTACAGTTAACTATAAATATGGGAACGTCGAATGTGTTTGACCAACCCGAATCCAGTGATAAATCTAATTCTCATATACATGGAGAGGACCAGATGAATAACCTTGATAAATAAACTTGGTGTGTAATTGTATTTTATGCATTATCAGTCATTTAAAGAAGAGTGTTTCTTTGTTTTTTAGTTTTGTGAATGGCATTATTACACTAGACGAAATCCATTATTCCGACAACCTTTCTTTATGTACATGTATATATAGTGGTCAGAATAATTATGTATATATATACTTGTATAGAATAATTACAACGATTCTTGTATAAACACTTATCATAGTATCATCATTTTATATCATTAAATGCATTTGTAATAATTCAATCTTAACAAGAAGCCAATAACTGATTTGGCATATATTTTGAAAACCCGAGCTTATCTGCAAATTTAAATTTTAGTACTTAAAAGTTTCATTAAGTATAGATTGTTTGATTGATGGAAGTTTGACTCGGTTCCCCCGTCAGGCTTGAAAGGAGTCACTTTTCTCACATTGAGAGAGAGAGTGGTAATTTCTTATGGTAAACGCATCTAGATATCAGTGAACAAAATACACAGACCTTCCAAATTGTATTGCCCGATTATTGATGGATATGTATAACATCGCTAAATTACATTATTTAAGAAGAATATTCAAGCAAACTATAAAAACTTACATCATCTGACAAATCGCTGTCCGCCATGTTGCATCTCCTGGCTTAAAAATGAGCGGCAATGCATCATCACAAATTACAAGTCACAACTTAGAAGTCACAAGTCATAACTCCCAAGTCAATAGTCAAAAGTCATTAAGTCAGAAGTCAAAAGGGCCCTCCAGTGCTTCCATATAAACCTGCCCTTTTTACTTGTGTCTTATGACTTTTGACTTGTGACTTGTGACTTTTAACTTTTGACTTGTGACTTTTGACTTGTCTGTTGAACATGATAATTCGGCGCGTTTTTTAATGAAATATGGCAGACAACGAGTTTTTACATAGATTATTTTTGTTCATTAAATTGTATCAGTTAATTTTAATATAGTCTACGTTTTAAGTACTTTTCTCGATTTGTTATAGATTGCGTTTGTTTATTTTAATGTGGTGTCAGTGTGTCTGATCATCTTTCCTATCAAGTACTTTTGAGAGTGTAACCTTAAGTTAACTATTGCTAAACAGATTCACATTTATGTAAACTACTAGATTTCTTCACAATGTGCATTCCAAGTTATAGATATTCATGTAATTAAGCTTTGGGTGTGTAGTTTTTTCTTCAAACGTACACACTGCATACAACTTATTTAAAACAACATTTATTTTACATGTAGTAACTTAAGCTTATGCTATGCACCGTAATTTAATTTGTTATCGTTGTTGTTTGTCATTGTTTGATCATCGTATGTAGTTTAATAATAATTGAACAACTTTTTGGTTTTTATGTTGATAGTGATAATAAGTAAATATCAGCAAAATCTTAGTAAAGAGGAGAGACAATGGTATATGTCCTTATTTTGGAAAGAAGGGAGGTGTAGTTGTATGGGTCGTTGTAAGGTCCAATAAAACGAGGGTAGTTCGGAAAGTGTTGTAACTTGACTTTTTTTCTGGAAAACTATTAAAGAATGAGATGTTATAAAAAAATTTATTGCATTTGCTAGTCATTTATCTTTGTGCTTTACAACCATATTATATTGCGAAAATCAATGCACGATGTTATATTCAGTAGATTCAAATCAGTAGTGGGTATGGTTTTATATACTGGGCAAAAAATCAAATGGTTATCGGCAAGATTTAAAAAAATGCGTAGTCTTCAACAGAAAGAACATTCTTTAATGTGCAAAAACAAATCTTTATAATATCTTTACTGGTTTTCCAGAAAAAGGTCATGTGGCAATAATTTTCGAACATCCCTTGCTTTGCTTATGTGTTCGTTGTATAGTTTAAAAAATGAAACAATTAGTTTCAGAAATAAAAGTGAAATCTTTGAGGTCTTTTTCTTTGCAACCAAAAACACCTTTGCATGTACCTCATTGAGGAAATTACATGCCAATGTGAGACATACTACTGCCGGTGATGCCGTGCCACATGAACAAAAATGCACCACATTTTGACAATTCATGAATTGGTCTCTGAGACCTTTGTCATAGAAAGAGGGACCTGGGCGTGCAGCACAATTTCTATTTATATTGTAAATTTGGCTAGGCTATTTGAACATCCCATCATCATTTACTCATTAAACAAAATGTTTTACAAAAATGTGACCTTTGACTTCTAAGTGTGACAATGACCTTGAAGCGTGGACTCTGTGTGTATCAAAACATCTGGTAGAGGTGAACAATTTTGCCAGGTTATATGAAAATCCAATCATCAGTGAATGACTTATATTCGAGACACGAAACATCACAACACAATTTGACCTTTGACCTCTAAGTGTGACATTGACCCATTGACCTTGGACCTTCAAACTTTATATGTAAATGCACCTTCATAAGTTCAACATACCACATCCATTATTCTGTTAATGGTCAAAAGGTCTAGGTAACGATGACCAACACGTGCAAAGACTTTAAATGGTCATATAACCTAAGTGCTTTGACCTTAAACATTCAAACTTTCTAATATATATACACACTTTGGTTCGGTACTGAGACACTGACCATTGACTTTGTTTCTTTAAAATATGTGTGACAGGCATTACTTACCATGTCGCATCGTCATCTGCTGTTTGAATATTGTTGATGTTATCTGTTTGAAAACAATTTAAAGAGACTCGGATAATTTGTACTTTTGTTAATGAGACAGGAGCAGGCACGGGCGAACTTTGTTCTAGACATACATTTGTAATTAAACTTGTCAGTTGACCTAAAGTCTTCGTCATGTTGTAAGATAAACTACAAATGATATGTGTTGTTTGGATTGGGACTTGTCTGTCAAATTTGGTCGGACAAATTGATTGACGGATTTCCAATTACATGTATATATTTTTAAACAGATTACATCACCAATCTTACAACAGCATTCGTGGGCGCGCCATGGTAATAAAAATCTCGAAACAAAGTGATCCCTCGGAATAAGCCATATCTGCAATTCTCGTATTTTTATATGCAAAACACAAATGTCATTGACTGTTTCAGTTTTTGAGTTTCTTGTGATTAATCCAAACACCAAGCTCATTATTGTCATGATTGAAATATTTATTGCGAATACATGTATATATTAGTACGCTACCACTATGACGTTTAGCAATTTTATTAAATTTGAGGTGCGGACATTAACAAAAGTTGTATATATCAACATAAGAATAATATCATAATTGATCAAAAAAGAAAAGAAATCACTGTCGATTATCAATGAGGATAGTCTATTAATGTTCCACAGAAAAAGGCTGTCTCTGTTTATCTTCCTAGCCTTGTAGGAGTACCGGTTTCTCCACTGGATGGCAGACCGCTCGGTGCAGATATCTGCGGCACCACTGAGTGCGATATAGCGGTAGTTACCGGAATAGGTTCAGTAGTATAATCTATGTACATTAGATGGAGGAATTTTGAAATAATTTGGCACAAACGTTCACCATCGTAAGAAGATGTACCCGGTATGCAGACACTTCTCTAACCTTTAATGATAAAGGTCAATGTCAAGTATGGGTCAACACCAAATGTTGACATTTCAGACGAAGGTTGCTTTTGTCCAAATTTGAAAATTTGTTAAGACATCAAGGCTTTGGCTTAAATAAAAAAGAAGTTATAACAGATTAGTTATAATCTGTCCAAGTGACCTTGACCTTCAACTCAGGGATGCGGATGTATATAGCGACACCTCGTCCTGTGATGGTGGACATTTGTGCCAAGTTATTTCAAAACCCACTCATTCATATAGAAGTGGACGTTTAACCTCTAAGTGTGACTTTGACCTTTAGTGCGGAAATGCGGGAGACATCTTATGATGGTGAACATTTGTGCTAAATTAATTCAAAATCCTCCATCCATGTAGAAAGAACAAAGCGTTGACGAACTATTTCAACCCAGTTTGACAGTGTTGTGGAGACATAATTACATACATTTGTAGTAGCTATTTATATATTTACAGCTGTGTAGTCGTGTTACTTGTCGTTTTAGTAGCAGGTTGTCTGCTAACCATACCAATTCACTGAGCTCGAAAAAACAATTGCAATGCCGTTTCAGCGTCATGTGCCATTTGTAAATCCGGTTTCAAGAGTTGAGCCAATTCTTTAAAGTCTTTATTTCTGTTCTTCGGAATGGAATACATCCGTTGACAACAAATTACGTCTTGTATATCAACATTTGTACCGAAATCTTGACTATCAAATAGTTCTTGTAAATAGAACATTACGACTGGGATTCCATAATTGAGCTCGTTATTCTTTTGGGGTCTAATAGCGTGAGTATTTCAGTTTTGAGCAATTTGATCAAGGTGTGTTTGAATTAGATCCATGAAGCCAAATTTCAGATTAACAGAATGGACTGGGTCGAGTTTATCATATCGTCAATAATCACGCAAGTCTTTAAAAAAGCTGAGCCACCACTGTAAATCTTGTTGTCGTAAAGAGCCCAACAAACGTTCAACTCTCTGATTGGAAGTACTTTTACCAATAATAACACTTCTGTGTTTTGCAAAAGTGTCAATTGCATTGTACCGAAAGAACTGTTGTAAAATGCATACATCAGAGTTTTCTGTTCTAGCATCACAGCGTATGATACGAAGTGCCTTTTCAATTGACTTCAGGGAATTTAAAAAACTATTTTGAAATGAGGTATGGATTATTGTTTTATCCGATACCTCTGACCAGATCAGTCTTACTGTATACCATGATTTTACTTGCAATAACCATCTAAATGCAAATATACTTGGGACCTTTCGCACAATAAACACGCCTTGTGAGACGATGGGTTCTTCTCAGATCAGAAGAGTGCCCTCAGGATCTAAAATCTTCATTACCTCCATTACTTCCTGATGAGTCTTCACATTATGATTAATTTGAAGCAGTTGCCATAAAAACCTAAAACCCATAGTTTGTCCACAAGTATTCAGCTCTTTGTGAATGTTGTCAATGGCTGTAGGGTTGTAATCCCCGACGTTTTAGGTTAAACTTCTTTAGGAATCTATATAATTGCCGCATTGACAACAAAACCTCATGTCTATTTAATAAAAATCCTAGAATCTCGGTGTATTTGAAACCAAGTTTGAAATATTCAATAATAAGTTCGGACCTCTGATTCAAAGTTTTCTTTGGCAAATAGGTTGGTACAACACACATCACTACATAAAAAAGTGCCAAAATCATTAATATTATGAGCCCAATCTTCAGTTTTATTTCTGTTCATCTATATCAGTATCTGTCAGTATCTGTAAAGTATATAATAATAGTGTTAACAGTCAGGATAATAAGTGCAAATAACAACAATATATCTGGTACTTTATGTTCTAGCATAGTGTAAAGAAAAATCTAACATGAATTGTACATGATTTTTGTTTGTTTAAATCTTTAACTCGCATGTCAAGGGTTTGCTTTGGATAATGCATAACATAATTTATTTAAGTAGGATAGTGCAGAAAGGTTGGCGCTTACATACACTCTCTACAATCTCTTATAGGAACGTCAGCAATGGTTGTTCAGTTTTTTTGCCCAGTGAAGCACCAGCTAGCACAAACCTAGCAGGGTTTAAACTTAGACTGCCAGCAAGTCCTCCTATCATAAGTCAAGTGTGTGAACCTCTCAGTCAGCCTGCTACCCTGAGCGATACTATGCGCTAGCTAACACATTGATTAATGTGAATATATATTTCAAAATTAAAAAATCCAACAACCCTCGAATGTATCAAATACTATCTTAATTTACAGGATATTAACAGCTTCCACAACCGTCATTAAAACAACAAATTTTATGAAAACCTACACGTGAGAGAGGTTTGTATAACACTTACATTTTGAATAAGACAGAACAACTGTCGACAATACGAGAAGCTCAGCAGCCTTTAAGTTGCAGCTAACCCAGATGATAAAATACGATTTTAGAAGAGACTGTGTTATAAAACATCTTAATTAAATGAGAAAATTGTTCTAGAATATAAAGCGTTTTCGTCTGCCATATTTCATTCGAAAACGCGCCGATTTATGTCAGACAGGTAAGTCACAAATCAGAAGTCAAAAGTCACAAGTCATAAGTCGCAAGTCATAAGACACAAGTTAAAAGGGCAGGTTTATGCTTCCATAAAAATGTATGGCCGTGAAGTACGCGGGGTAACGGGCTAGCAGTCTAGCGGGCTAACAGTGTGAACTGAGCAGTCTAGCGGGCTAACAGTGTGAACTGGGCGGACTAGCAGTCTAGCGGGCTAACAGTGTGAACTGGGCGGCTAGCAGTCTAGCGGACTAACAGTGTGAATTGGGCGGACTAGCAGTCTAGCGGTCTAGCAGTGTGAACTGAGCGGGTTGGCGGGCCAGCGGGCTAAACTTCAATACTTAATTGAATCAACATGAAAACGTTATGAAATATTTTCTAGCAGTGTGAAGTCGGCCGGCTAACTGTGTAGCGGGCTAGCAGTGTGAAATGGGCGGGCTGGCTGGCCAGCGGAATAAACTTTAATACTTAATTGAATCCACATTAAAACCTCATGATAAATTTCCTAGCGGTTTGAAGAGGGTGGGCTAACAGTGTAGCGGGTTAGCAGTTGACTGAGCGGGCTGACGGGCCATCGGGCTAAACTTTAATACTTAATTGAATCCACATGAAAACGTTATGAAACATTTCCTAGCAGTGTGAAGTGGGCGGGCTAACAGTGTAGCGGGCTAGCAGTGTGAAATAGGCGGGCTGGCGGACCAGCGGGCTAAACTTTAATACTTATTTTAATGAACATGAAAACGTTATGAAACATTTCCTAGCAGTGTGAAGTCGGCGGGCTAAACGTTTAGCGGGCTACCGGTGTGAACTGGGCGGGCTGGCGGGTCAGTGGGCTTAACTTTAATACTTAATTGAATCCACATTAAAACCTTATGATACATATCCTAGCGGTGTGAAGTGGGCGGGCAATAAGTGTAGCAAGCTAGCAGTGTGAACTGAGCGGGCTGGCGGACCAGCGGATTAATCTTTAATACTTAACTGAATCAACATGAAAACGTTATGAGACATTTCCTAGCCGTGTCAAGAGGGCCGGCTAACTGTGTAGCGGGCAAGCAGTGTGTAATGGGCGGGCTGGCGGGTCAGCGGGATAAACATTAATACTTAATTGAATCCACATTAAAACCTTATGATACATTTCCTAGCAGTTTGAAGTGGGCGGGCTAACAGTGTAGCGGACAATCAGTGTGAAATGGGCGGACTGGCGGGTCAGCGGCATAAACTTTAACACTTAATTGAATCCACATTAAAAGTTTAAAACCTCATGATACATTTCCTAGCAGTGTGAAGTGGGCAGGCTGACAGTGTAGCGGCTTAGCAGTGTGAACTGGGCGGGCTGGCGGGCCAGCGTGCTTAACTCTAAAACTTTAATGATTGAACATGAAAACGTTATGATACATAACCTGGCAGTGTGAAGTGGACGGGCTAACAGTGTAGCGGGCTAGCAATGTGAACTGGGCGGGCTGGCGGGCCAGCTGGCTTTACTTTAATTCTGAATTGAATCAACATTAAAACCTCATGACACATTTCCAAGCAGTGTGAAGTGGACGGGCTTACAGTGTAGCGGGTTAGCTGTGTGAACTGGGCGGGCTGGCGGGCCAGCGGGTTAAACTTTAATACTTAATTGAATCAACATGAAAACGTAATGAAACATTTCCTAGCAATGTGAAGTAGGCCGGCTAACAGTGTAGCGGTCTATCAGTGTGAAATGGGCGGGCCAGCGGGCTAAACTTTAATACTCAACTGAGTCCAAATTAAAACCTCATGATACATTTCCTAGCAGAGTGAAGTGGGCGGGCTTACAGTGTAGCGGTCTAGCAGTGTGAACTGGGTGAGCTGGCGGGCCAGCGGGCTAAACTCTAAAACTTAACTGATTCAACATGAAAACGTTATGATACATATCCTAGCAGTGTGAAGTGGGCGGGCTGGCAGTGTAGCGGGCTAGCAGTGTGAACTGGGCGGGCTTGCGGACCAGCGGGATAAACTTTAATACTTAATTGAATCAACATTAAAACCTCATGATACATTTCCTAGCAGTGTGAAGTTCGAGGGCTGACAGTGTAGCGGTCTAGCAGTGTGAACTGGGCGAGCTGGCCGGCCAGCGGGCTTAACTGTAGAACTTAACTGATTCAACATGAAAACGCTATGATACATTTCCTAGCAGTGTAAAGTGGGCGGACTGACAGTGTAGCGGGCTAGCATTGTGAACTGGACGGGCTGGCGGGCCAGCGGGCTAAACGTTAATACTTAATTGAATAAACATTAAAACCTTATGATACATTTCCTAGCAGTGTAAGCTCGGCAAGATAACAATGTAGCGGTCTAGCGATACAAATTCAGCGTGTTAGCAGTCTAGTGGTCTAAATTCCATACTTAGTTATTTTAACACTCTGGTGTCAATAGATATATTATTATATATTATTATACACATGTATAATTATTACTCAATCAAAGGTTTAGCCAATGAGTCTTCCATTGATATATTAATTTAAAAAGTCAGAATAAAATTCTCAGGCCAGTAAAAAAATATTTGCTAATTATAGATTTCTGACATAAATGTAATGTTTGTTAATATATAAGGTGTTAAAGTTGGCGAGCAAAACCAGCCAAACAAATATTAGCGGTGATTGTAGCATTTTTGCTTGCCAGAGGGGATTTCACTATGCTACACCAGTTCGTATCGTTTAGAAACGGGGTGAAAAAAATTGAATGAGAAGTGGGAAAGAAAACAAAAAATTTTTTTTAAAAAAAACTAAATATATTTGCATTTAAAATTTTAAAAACTGGAATATTTGAAGTCTAAGGATATTAATGTAATTAAATTCACAAAAAATAAAGGAACAAAAAGTTTGAGTTGGGAGTTTGAAATGTTTTTTTTTAAAACTCAACAAAAAAGACGTTTTCTGATTTGTCCCAATATTCAATTGTCCTTAAAAACAAAACCCAAAATGCTTATATTCACCCAGCCCAAATTCAGTAAAAAATTTTATTTAGGAACTCTGATGACTTGTCGGATCGGTATCCCCTCCTTTTGTGAATTTTTCCAAATTTTTCATTTTGAAAATAGTGCCAGGAAGTACAGAAGATGGCCATTTCAGAAGCATACCTAGATCTTTTATATGCCCGGTGTAAAGCACCGATACAGGGCATCTCGGTTTAAAGTCCCATCCGAAAGATTGTTGGTAATGTTAGGGAGGAGCGGGGGATCGAACCCAAGACCCTTGGATTATATATATGTATTAACCACCATACCTCAGATCCGCTCCTAAATAAATCGCTAGATTCCTAGATGTCCTTATTTTTATGGACAAGCTTCTGTCATTGTACGAAATATACAGCTATGTATGTACCTCTATTCTGCTTCACTACATGAGGTTCTACATTTGATTGCCCTACTAATATCTTATGTTGCAGTGTTTTTTTCCCTGTTTCCGTTAAGATTGTCGTTTTTTTTGTATATAATACATCATTTGAATATCAATACTGATTTCAAAACATTTAGTGGACATATTTGTGACAATTCCCAAGGATCGTGTATATCATATGAAACAAGCATTGTTAGCCCGCCGAGTTCACACTGCTAGCAAATGCATCATAACGTTTTAGTGTTTAAAATAATTAAGTATGGAAATTTAGACCACTAGACTGCTAGCACGCTGAATTTGTACCGCTAGTCTCGCCGAGCTTACACTGCTAGGAAATGTATCATAAGGTTTTAATGTTTATTCAATTAAGTATTAACGTTTATCCCGCTGTCCCGCCAGCCCGTCCAGTTCACAGTGCTAGCCCGCTATACTGTTAGCCGGCCCACTTCACACTGCTAGGAAATGTCTCATAACGTTTTCATGTTGAATCAGTAAAGTTTTACAGTTAATCCAGCTGGCCCGCAAGCCCGCCCAGTTCACATTGTAAGCCTGCTACGCTGTCAGTCCGCCCACTTCACACTGCTAGGAAAAGTATCATGAGGTTTACATATGGATTCAATTAAGTATTAAAGTTTAGCCCGCTGGCCCGCCTGCCCGTTTAGTTCACACTGCTAGCCCGCTACACTGTTAGCTAGCCCACTTCACACTGCTAGGATATGTATCATAACGTTTTCATGTTGAATCAGTTAAGTTTTAGAGTTTAGCCCGCTGGCCCGCAAGACCCCCCAGTTCCTCTGCTAGCCCGCTACACTGTAAGCCAGCCCAATTCACACTGCCAGGTAATGTATCATAACGTTTTCATGTTGAAACAGTTAAGTTTTAGAGTTTATCCCGCTGGTCCGCCAGCCCGCTCAGTTCACACTGCTATCCCGCTACACTGATAGCCCGCCGACTTCACACTGCTAGGAAATGTTTCATAACATTTTCTTGTTGAGTCAATTAATTTTTCAAATTTAGCCCGCCGTCCCCTCTGCCCGCTCAGTTCACACTGCTTTCCCGCTACACTGTTAGCCCGCCGACTTCACACTGCTAGAAAATGTTTCATAACGTTTTCATGTTGATTCAATTAAGTATTAAAGTTTAGCCCGCCAGCCCGCCCAGTTCACACTGTTAGCTCGCTTACCACTGTTAGCCCGCCCACTTCACACTGTTAGGAAATGTATCATGAGGTTTTAATGTTGATTAAATAAAGTATAAAAGTTTAGCCCGCCAGCCCGCACAGTTCACACTGCTAACCCGATACACTGTTAGCCCGCCCACTTCACACTGCTAGGAAATGTATCATGAGGTTTTTATGTTGATTCAATTAAGTATTAAAGTTTAACCCGCTGGCCTACCAGCCCGCCCAGTTCACACTGCTAGACCGCTACACTGTTAGCCCGCCCACTTCACACTGCAAGGTAATGTATCATAACGTTTTCATGTTCAATCAGTTAGGTTTTCGGGTCTATTCCGCTGGCCCGCCAGCCCGCCCAGTTCACACTGCTAGCCCGCTACACTGTTAGCCCGCCCACTTCACACTGCTAGGAAATGTTTCATAACGTTTTCATGTTGATTCAATTAAGTTTTAAAGTTTAGCCCACTGACCCACTAGCCCGCTCAGTTCACACTGCTAGCCCGCTACAATGTTAGCCCGCCCACTTCAAACCGCTAGGAAAAGTATCATCACGTTTTCATGTTCATTCAATTAGGTATTAAAGTTTACCCCGCTGGTCCGCCAGGCCGCTCAGTTCACACTGCTAGCCCGCTACACAGTTAGCCCGCCCACTTCACACTGCTAGGATATGTATAATAACGTTTTCATGTTGAATCAGTTAGGTTTTAGAGTTTATCCCGCCGGTCCGCAAGCCCACCAAGTTCACACTGCTAGACCGCTAGACTGCCAGCCCGCCCATTTCACACTGTTAGTCCGCTAGACTGCTAGCCTGCCCAGTTCACACTGTTAGCCCGCTAGACTGCTAGCCCGCTCAGTTCACACTGTTAGTCCGTTAGACTGCTAGCCCTTTACCCCGCGTACTTCACGGCCATGTAAAATTTGTTGTTAAATTTATTATCATGAAATGTTGTTATTGTCGGAATCCTACACCGTAACTTATTATTTCATTATAAGGAAATAATAATCTGGTTTTATGTTTTTTGGTGCACAGTAGTAAAGTAAAGTAGGAATTCAAGGTTATGTTGTGAAATTTCCGAAAATATTGAAATATGTTCGACTGTAATGTATGTGAGAAGTTAGCAGAGAACAGTGAGCTAAGCAAAAAGGCATTACAATGTATACAGGGAAATCAATGATCTGGTGTAATGCTCAGCTGGCTAAGCAATCTAGCGGGGCATTCCTAAATATAGGGTCAAATGCTCTGTTGGAATGCTCATCTGGCTAAGCAATCTAGCGGGGCATTCCTAAAAAGGCATTACATTTTATATAGGGAAATCAATGATTTGCTGTAATACTCAGCTATCTTGGCAATCTAGCAGGGCATTTCTAAATATAGTGTAAATTGGTCCGCTGGAATGCTCAGCTGGCTATGCAATCTATCAGAACATTCTTAAATATAGTGTTAAAATGATCAGCTGTAATACTGAAGCTGTTTTCCTAGCAGAGCATTCCTTAATATAGTGTATAAATGCCCTTCTGGGATGCTTAGCTGGATAGGAAATTACACATGGTATTCCTTAATGTAGTGCAAGATTTGCTATGCTGCAATGACAGAGCAATATAGCGGGTCATTCCAAAATATATTGAAAAAAGCTCTCCTGGAATGCTAAGCTGGATAGGCAATATAGCTGTGCATTCTTTTATATAGTACAAACTTGTTTTTATATGCCGAGCTGGCTAAGCAATCTGACAAATAGTGTAAAAATGCTCTGCTGGCTAAGCAATCTTGCGGAGCATTTTGAATTATAGTTTAAAAATGCTGTACTGGAACGCTTAGCTGGCAGACTTATTTTGGAACACTCGCAGAGTTTAAGGAATTATTGTTGCCAACGTTTTATTGACATTTTCTACTTCTATGCACCTTTGGGGCACTCAAGGACTTTCAGGAATACTTGGTGCCAATAGAAATAATGATATTTTGGACTTCTAGGGACCTTAAAGAGTCATTGGCCTGCGGTTATTGTTGGACACTCGCAAACTTTTAGGAATTTTGGTGGCAATATGGTATGTAAGTCACGTCATGTGACTTGCGAGATTTTACGATATTTTGCACTTCCGGGTACAAACAAATATCAACAACATTGATTATCTATATTGGGTAATACTTGTATGCCGGTCGGAAAGAAAACTTCGGAAAAGCGAATGATATGTGGAAATTGACAAACAAAATTGTTTTGTAACAAAATGCAAATGGTTTCATCTTGTGAACAAGCATCAATATAAGAAACTTCGTATGATCTCCAGGTGGGTGTGTCATTTCGAATTTAGTTTATCCCAATAAATGTTAAAATATTTCATTTTCATGTTAATCTAATAAATTTGTTTATTTGATACAACTTCATTTGCATCTGACTTCAGACTGGCGAATTTGATTTTTATCGATTTTCTATAGAGCGACCTGATTATCTATCAGAAGTATAATGTTTCGGACAGCGTATATTTCGTATATAAAGTTTGAACAATGATTATCAGTCTGTTTAAGTTGAATATATTTTCTTCCAATTGAAAATAGAGTAAAGCACGAACAGTCAATCTGTCTAACCAATTTAAATTGTCATAAAATTAAATGAAATATTTTGCTTTTGTAGATATTTAGACCGAGGACAGTGGTGAGGTGAAAGGCGTCAGTGTAACTTGTTGAAACACACGTGACATGATGTACAGTAGCTGCTGCATTATCGTTGTGGTAAGAAATAAATAAATATATAAATATATATATATACATATAAATATTCTAGTATAACATCATGTTCTCGTTTTTTTGTACATACAAATGTAATTTCAGTGTAGCTAAGTAAACAAACAGTACTGCATATGTAGTGTATTCATGTTAAATACTGATTTAAGTATTTTTCTCAATAAAGAGGGTTAAATGTTTAGTTAAATCATGTTCAGTAATTGGTTAATAGAACTAAGTCACTATCATATCTTAATCCATAATTTGTTTGTTTAAAAGAGCAGTTGTCAAAACAAATCTTTATAAACTAGACAAGGACACCAAGAAGTGTTTCTTTCTTTTCAACATTATTTTCTATTCATGACAATACTGAATTAAGATATGAAATTGATAGACATTGTAGCTGACTACTTATTACTGCTTTTATCTCTTTATATGCAGGTATGTGGTTTCATGGTTGGATCTTGAGTACTTGTCATGATTTATTTGAGAGTGTTCACCATCAGATTAGAAACCAACTAGTGATACAGCCAGTTATAGTTGAAAGAAAATGTCTATACACAGCCATGCGCTAAACAATGGTAGAGACATGGCAGTCCATAACATATTTTTGACCGAATTAAAGCTTCTTAAAGTTCCATGGCTTATGTAAACAGTCTGACTGAATATTTTATATTCTAAAAAATACTAAGATTGAAGACACTTCTAAGATATATGTCTGTGTGAAAATGTATACATGTATCTGTTTTTCGTTAGAAATAAATAACCTGTCATTTGTCCAAAGCAGTTTCAACAAGGCATAAGAGTAGTTTCAAAACAGTTCAGATGAATTTGTTATAAATAGACTTGTAACTAAGGTGATATGAATGGTAAAAGATGAATGATTAAAAAGATTAAAAGTTTTCTATCTTGATTTTTATTTTACCACAATAAATTTTAAAAGTAATGTAATCTATTAACATTTTATTAATGCTTTATTTTTAATTGATTTAATGGAGTTGTAATGGCACATAATTCATCAGAGATGCTTTCATTTTTATTTCTCAAAAGCTTTGAATTTGGTGTCCTGATATAGTTTTCAAAAAAGTTACTTATTTGCAATTACCTGAACCATCATTTGCTTCTGTTTATTGCAGTTTGTAATGTTATTTTGATAAAGTATTTTGTATGGAAGTCAAAATACTTCTTTGTGTAAATTTTGTTACTTTTATGATTAATAATTTTATTTACTGCACTTCTTTCTTCCGATTATAAGCATGTGACATGCTCTAAAACCATTATTATACATGACAGCTAGGTAGTTAATACCAGAGTAAACATTATTAATGAAAATCATCCTTGTTGAGTATTTTGTAGCAAAACACTAGCTTGCTAGGCTTTGAAAGCCCAATTCTGTCTCTTAACCACACAATTGTACAATTGGAAAAGACCAATGCAATTCTGCATACCTTGAAAGATATTATTGTCAGAGAGGCAGTTATTATCATATACTTCTTTTTTTCAAATTACCTGTTTTATAATGTATTGAACTTGTTGATATTTGACCAAAAAGTGATTTATCTAAACAAAATATGCAACATTTG
Source organism: Ruditapes philippinarum (assembly GCF_026571515.1). NCBI lineage: Eukaryota > Metazoa > Mollusca > Bivalvia > Venerida > Veneridae > Ruditapes > Ruditapes philippinarum. The sequence goes on along the minus strand of NW_026856923.1, from coordinate 52,328 downwards.
GTATTTGCATATGATACACAACAATTTCATCACTGCTACATTAAAATACCCTAATTCGGACTGTTTCAAAATTGTCAATGTTGCAATAAATCAATGCTGTTAACTTTTGTCCATATACATATTAATAAATGTAGTCATTGGTAAACCCTGTGAAGAGTTGTTCAGAATTATTCATTAATAATTATTATTTGGACATTCCAGGACAGACAAAATTCAAATGGCATGCATATTATTTATTATTGCCAATGCTTGCGATTCAAGCAATTAAGCGAATTTAGTACATACTTATTTTTCAGATAAACCCTTATGATCAAGTATTGCTATAAATATATGCCAAATAGTAGAAACAAAAACATCTCATAAGTTGAATAAACTTTTATTTTTTCACAATTTATAGTGCACTGCTTTGCAAATACAAATGTATATCCATTTATTTTCCAGTGAAAGAAAAACTTCAGGAAAACACTTGAAAATGTTATCAAGAAACTTTACACTGAGAATGTCTACTGATACAAGAATAAAAATATTTCCTTTTACAAATGTAAAGACTTTGAAAGTTGACATGAACATATTATTATAGAGTTATAAATCATATTCTAATTGAAAAATGGTCAGCTTGATATCAAGCTTTGAATGCAAATTTAAAAGATTATCAATGAATACACTTACAATATTATTAGTAGAAGATATATTATATTTTTGCATTTTCTTCTTCTTTTTCATCTTTACATGATAGTCATTTGTTCATAATGACATATGACAACACTGTGATTCCATGAAAATCTTTATATATGGTGTGTTTTCTACTTTGGTATATATAGAGTATCTTGTTTCAATACTTAAAACTGAAATGAAATTCGGATATTTCCCTCTGCTTCAATCATTGTGACATTAACAAGTTAACTAGATTATGGTGTCATAGTGTCAACCACCATAAAATCATACTCTTTTACACTAAGATTTTTGTGCCGCATGTCATTCAGCTGCTTTAGGAAAGTACAGTCTACTATTCTTAGTGACTGATATTAAACTAAGATTTCACTGTAACTGTGTGTTCTCTTATATTATTCTCAAATTAAGGAACTGGAAGATGGTAGTTGCAACAATGGACACACTTTCCTTCATCTTTGTATCTGTAGAAAAAAATCAATAAATCTGTTGTTAAATGTGTAAGACCTAAATATATTTCATTGGGTTAAACACTAGAAATAATATTTACATGAGTTTTAATTAGAAGAACAAGCAAATTTCATATTTGATGTAAACATACATTAAAGATTAACAACAACACATAATATATAATTGTCAAGATTAACTACACTTAACAAAAGTTCTAACCGATCACTTTTTAAATTTTGATTATTTTATAAAGGGTCAATAGATCCTTATAGAATTTTGCAGAGGTGATTTTTGTGTCATTTTCTACCGATTTGTGGAATGAAAAATAATTTAATACGGTTCAATGCACTCACGCGGGAGACAGGGCGCGGTTTACACATTTTGGCACGAAATGTTTGTGCAGAGCGTGGTGAGTATTAAATTTTACATTTCGTAAATCCTTGTTAACTTTATAAGTGAAAAAACATAAAACATGGTACTAATGTCGATGCAGGATCGTGCCGTAGCAGTTGGTATGTTGAATGCTGGAGCCTCTATCAGACAGGTAAGTGGCTGTTCATAAATTATTTTTTTTTTAAATATCGATAAAGTATTTTTTAAATAGAAAAATGTTATAATTTTATTATTCTCAATGTGTTCATTCTCTTCGAAATAAAATAAAAGTCGGATCTATTGGTATTATTCTTTTTCACATATAAGCGAAATCTCAGGGTGATCGGTTAGAACTTTTGTTCAGTGTATTTATTTTAAGTCTGCAATGAAACGGTTTTTCATGTTTAATTAACTTATCAATTATCATGCAGTTAAATAAGAAATAATTAAAATTTAAATATTTTGATAATTGTTTATCTTCCCAATCTCAACTAAAATAATAAATTATTTTACATGTATTTACCTTTGATGTATAGATACTTCAGGATGATTGGCAGTGCAAACAGTTGATTAATGGTCCATTGTGAACAGCTGTATATCCTATACTTGTCATATTCTTCCCTGTGAAATGATTAATTCAGATATTATTTTTAATTTTTTTTATTTCAATCATTATTTCCGAGGTACCATATTTACATGTATATATATTTGAAAAAGGAAAAGAATGACAGTGTTAGTGCCTTGCCCACAAAGATACTATTCTCCATACTAAGGAATAGAACAATACTATTAAACTTTGCACACATCTTTCCATCTATTTCATTGATTAAAACCCTTAATTGAAATCTTGATAAAACTGGAAGGGAAAGAAATATCCGAATTACTGTGCAATGTCCGAATTTAGTAAAACTTTAATATACACAAGATTTAAAGTGTTTCCCAATGATTTTTTTATATAATACTAAAAGCTAAACAACTAGAATTCAGTCAATTCACTACATTGACAAAACATCCGAAACAATTGTCTCTATCCGAAAACAAAGTAGTTTTATAAAACTCTAACAATTCCTCGGTTTTCAGTCAGATTATAGACCTACCTGTATTTTTCGACACGTACTTACCATTTCTTGATATCTGAAGAGGAACGAAACTAATTTCACTCGTGTATATCTCGAGTTCTTCGAGGTTACCTATATATGGAGATATGGCATTTTTGACTTTTAGGGAACCGCCATTTCTTTGGTCTGCGTCTGATTCTTTGACAAGACTTTATGAAATTGTTGCTGCCAATGGAGAAAATGACTGTTTTTATTTCTAGGGACCCGCCAGAGTCCATTTCTTTGGTCTGCGACTGATTCTGGGACACTCGCAGACTTTCAGGAATTTTTGGTGCCGATGGATATAATGAATTTTATTTACTTCTAGGGACCGCCGTCAATTTATTTGATCTGCGACTGGTTTTTTGAGACTCGCATACTTTCAAGTTTTTTGGTGCCATCGCAGATTATGACATTTTTTAATTTTAAGGATCCACCGATTCAGTTTGCATTTTTACTCTATAATGTGATGATCTACATAAGCACCAACAATTCCTAAAAGTCTGCAAGTGCCCAATAATCAGTGGCAGACCAACGAAATGGACTCTGGATGGTCACAAGATATCAAAAATGTAATTATCTCCATTGGCACAATTAATTCCTGAAAGCCAGCTGAGCATTCGGAACCTCCGCTTATTATGAGTGTACGCCGAGTGCCGGTTTTTGGCGTAAGGATCGCCAGAGACTTATATATTAAATATAGCTGTGTGCTATAACTAAGGACTTAGGGGATATTTAAGCTAATTGTACTTCTATTGTCTTTATCAATAGTTATGAAAATAACATCAAGTACATATATTGAATGTAAATAAAATAGCATGAAGTCTAACGTGTACACTGTTAAGTAGTTCAAAAAACAAAACATAGCCAGGTGTCTCTCTTGTAAAAAGATGGGTTTCATTTCCTTTTGTAACAAGTTTAGTTTTTTTCTTTGTTATTTTTCTTTTGTTTCACCATAACTTAACGTGAGATATAATCAAGGAAAATATGCTTTAAAATGATAAGTATTTGTTTCACCATAACTTAACGTGAGATATAATCAAGGAAAATATGCTTTAAAATGATAAGTATGTCTTTAATACAAACACAACGGCTTAAATATTTAGTGTCACGAAAAGTTATCGTATTCACAGCTAAAATGTAGTATCGCCCGATCATTTAGCTTCCTTAAAATATTTTTAATGCGTATAATGTCATTGTTGTAAACAATAAGTATTGTCTTTAACATTTTTGTTCTCAACTCTAGTCCTTCAATTTCCATTCGAAATTTCATTACGAACTTGAATGCCTCATAAAGCATGTAAGTATAATCAGACTAGCCAATTTGTTATCTAAAGTCGGCGAAAATAAAAGAATTTAGACATTTAGACAACGAGAAATTGAGGATATTTGTTAAGTTCAGTCTTACACTGTAAGATCGGAATATATTTCACCGAGTGAGCACCAAAAGGTATATTTCACGAGTGGCGCAGCCACAAGTGAAATGTGGACTTTTGGTGTTCACGAGGTGAAATATATTTCGATCTTACACTAAACTAAACAATTTTTTTTTATTATATGCAAACAAACGTTGAAAAGGACATTTTAACCTAATACTAAATGAATAGCGCGCCAAATAATTATACAACGTGACGTCATTTACGACGTCACGTTATTAAGTTGGTTTCCAGTTCTGTGTACGCTGGTATTTCACGGAAACAACGTAAGGGGCTTAAATTCAAAACAGTGAAATTATCAAACAGTGAAATTATCAGTTTTAATTCACTGATGTATTTCTATAAACCATCGAAAAGCATGTAATAACAATGTTTAACCATTTAAGACACATCATGTCGAAATAAATGTTTACTTTTCACTGATTTGATTCTTCTAAAAAAACGATTGTAATATATTGGACAATATCTAATCCTTATTTGGATTTTGACTAGGTTTATTAGCAATATATAGCTTAACTCAAGCTGAAAAAAAAGAAACAAAAAATTCCAAAGAAATTGTTTATCCCTTTCTTCATAATTGAAGTTTCGATTGTGCATAAAATGGTAACACATATTCGAATAAGGTAACATCCGATGCATACCTGTAGAATAAATTAGCAGCTACGAATATGCTCATCGATCTTCGCCCAAATTAATTATTTCATTTTTGAAATTTTATTTTTTTCGAAACTTTTTCTTTTTATACGACCGTATTGGTGTATCGGTAGGTACGCCTCTGAAATTTCTAGCAGAGCAATAACTTTTTATTTTTGAATGTCCTGCTATATTGCCAAGACAGCTGAGCATTCCAGCAGACCATTTTTACTCTATATTTTGGAATGCCTGCTATATTGCCAAGACAGCTGAGCATTCCAGCAGACCATTTTTACTCTATATTTTGGAATGTCCGGCTATATTGCCAAGACCGCTGAGCATTCCAGCAGAGCATTGTTACTCTTTATTTTGGAATGTCCTGCTATATTGCCAAGACAACTGAGCATTCTAGCAGAGCATTTTACTCTTTATTTTGGAATGTCCTGCTTTACTGCCAAAACAACAGAGTATTCCAGCTGATCATTTTTATTCTTTAATTTTGAATGTCCTGCTATATTGCCAAGACAGCTGACCATCTTTCAAAATGCTCTGCTAGATTGCCTAGCCAGCTGAGCATCTTTCATACGATAATTTACGAATGCCCTGCTAGATTATCTAGCTAGCTGAGCCATCAAGCAGAGAATTTTTACACTATATTTTAGAATGCTTCGCTAGACTGCTCTGCCAGCTGAGCATTACAACAGAGCATTTTTACACTATTTTGGAATGTACTGATAGATTGCCTAGCCAGTCGAGCTCATCAACAGAGCATTTCTTGCACTACATTAAGGGATGCCCTGCTCGATTGCCTAGCCAGCTTTGCATTCCATCAGCGCATTTTTACACATCTTAAACACCTTTTTAAGGAATGTCCCGTTAGATTGATCTGGCAGCTCAGATTTCCAGCAGGAAATTTAAATCACTATACTTAATTATGCCCTGCACGATTGCTCTGCCAGATCGGCATTTCAACAAAGCAATTTTACACAATAATATTTAAAAGAAATCCACGCTAGATTTCTTAACAAGCTGAGCATTTCAGAAAAGCATTTTTCACGCTATATTTATGAATGCCCTGCTAGATTGTTAAGGCAGCAGAGTATTCCAGCAAAAAATTTTCAACACTATATTTTGGATTGGCCGCTAGATTGCTGAGGCAGCTAAGCATTCAAATAGAACATTTTACTCTATATTTAGGAATGCCCTGCTAGATTGCTTAGCCAGCTGAGCGTTGCAACACAGCTTTTTACTCTATATCTAGGAATGCCCCGCTAGATTGCTTAGCCAGCTGAGCATTCCAACAGAGCATTTTACTCTATTTAGGAATGCCCCGCTAGGTTGCCTAGGCAGCTGAGCATTCCAACAGAGCATTTTATTGTATTTTTAGGAATATCCCACTAGATTGCTTAGCAAGCTTAGCATCCAAACAGAGTATTTTACTTTATATTTTGGAATGCCCCGTTAGATTTTGTAGCCAGCTGGCATTCCAACAGGGCCTTTGACTCTAAATTTAGGGAATGCCCGCTAGATTGCTTAGCCAGCTGAGCATTCCAACGGAGCATTTGCCTCTATATTTAGGATTGCCCCGCTAGATTCCTTAGCCGACTGAGCATTCCAACACATAATTAGGAATGCCCTCATAGATTGCTTAGCCAGTTCAGCATTACAGCAGATCATTGGTTTCCCTATATAAATTGTAATGCATTTTTGCTTAGCTCACTCTTATCCGGTCAGAGTAATAGCGTAGTGGTGGAATGTTTGCATCGTGAGTGCAGAGACCCTGGCTCGAATCCTGGAACAGGCATTTTTCTTTTCTTATATATTATGTTTTAAAAAATTTCAACACACTGGATTTTGGATCACACACAATACTATTTGAGAACATTTAGTTTTACACATATTCGCTTGCACAATTTAAAGTTAATCGTATAACGGTTTAGCAACGTAGAATGTATTATTTAATAGTATTGTTAATCTGTTTTATTCTGTTTGAAACTTTGTTTTTCAATACGTTTTGAACAATTTTGGCTCATTTGTATATTTTGTATATTTATATATATTCCAAAAAAAAAACACTCACAACATGCAAAAAAGACAGCACAATTGCAGATTTGAACTCTTCATAATCTGAACTCTCTTACGCTATTCGGATTTACGTGTCCATATCCGCTTTAATTCTTCTTGCAAATAACTTGCATCATAATGGTATGACAGATTAATGTAAACGTTATCGTGTTCGATTTATAGAATTGCACTGGTCAGGGATGTATGCTTATACAGAATGTTTGTTAAATGTTTCATACAACTGTTTTCTTTTTAGGGTTAAATATTCATTTATTTCTGTTTTTTATTCACTGTATATTATCATTCTGTTTGTATTCATGTACATGAAATGAGTTTATTGATATGTGCCTTGTTCGCATCAGTTTTTTTTTAAATTCATGTTATTTTTCCTTATTCCATTAATATGACTTAAAATTTTAGACCGCTAAATTGGGTTAATGTCAGGTAGTTTCGAAAGAGCAGCTGGTCTTGTGCCTGGATTTATCCCTCAACAATACCTCCCCCTCCATCGTTGGAGTAGGGTTGGGTATCCTGCTCGCAGCAACCTAACTTTTATTTTTTTTCAAAAACGTCTTTTTTGCAAAACACCTTTACGCAAAATATTGGAACGCCATTTTTATTCCTTTTGCACGAAGTATTAAGGCATGTTTTAACAGATGAACTTGCTTTGAAATTTATCACCACAAGTCATATGGAAGCAGTTTGCATTTTTTTTTTGTCATAGCAGAAATTAATATGAATCTATATATCCTGAAATGTGTCTTTGTTGATTTGAAAAATAAACGGTAAGTGGAGACGGTTGACAAATACTCCCTCTAGCCTATTCAAACTCAGATTTATGTCAAAGGGTGTATTATTTAAAGTGTAAATGATTTCTATTTCGCGGATTCGAGAGTGTGTCTAAAAGCTTATAGCTTCCGACACAGTCGAACTAAAATAAATTCTGTATTATTAAGCATGATAATGTTTTGATCTGTTTAGTTGCGTTAAACCACTAGAAAAACTACAAAGTAAGACTTTACGCGCTTTATATAGAAACTGCAAAAAAGTTTTCAAGTCATTTTTACCAGAAATGCTGTTTTTAGAAATATGGTTTTACCGTCTGACTGGTTGGTCATTGTAATGGCATACGACTCTCGAGTCAGTGTTATTCAATAATTATAGGAAAACTAATTCATACGAAGGATTATTTTGATTGTGATTAAATAAATAATTATCGCTCAGAATCTTATTTCATTGCTTTAAGGAAACTACATATGTCATCCAAATTGAAGAGATTGCATTTCCCATCAGTAATTTCCATCACTACCCGCCACTTCAAGTACAAGTTTCGTTTAAACTTTTCATTACCATCATACTTTTGAAATTACTTGCGTTACAGTAGTGCTAAATTTTAGAGCAGGCGTGACTTTATGCATGCTCTTCGAGCTCGCAATACGTTTAATTTTTGTGTTGACTTCTATATTCATATCCACGTTGTATTCCGATATGTTTGCTGTAATATGGAAAAGTGGAGATCCATAGAGAGCAACAGTACATAGTAACTATAAGACACTTTTAGACTCTCTTTTATTGAGTTTATGCTATATAGATTTTTTTAACCCTGGCGCCATTTCCGATAAACGGCTTTTTTCGGTCCTAAAGATGTAATATAATTATTCTTTAAAAGGTCAGTAGTTTAAAGATTAGATTTATGAATATACACCTAACCTTATCTCAAACCTTCCTTGAAAGAGGTGTTCATTTTTCATTAGGAGTTCCTGTGGTGTCATCAACTTGTGCTTATGTTTGGATGACCTAATTCAGAGTCGTTTTAATTTCTTTTACAAACTTCTACAATATTCAAAGTTAGGGCGTTAGACCGCTAAGCCGCTACACTGCCAACTTCACAAAATGATAAAATTAAAAAGCTCACACAAAGTGAATTTTCCTGTTTATTTACTATCAAATATCAAGAATTGTCTAAAGAAATTTCATAAAGTGTCGTTTTTTATTTTCAAACAGTTCTAAAACTGTAAAATTTTAGACCGCTAGGCCGCAATCTTCACAAAAATAAAAAGTTCTCTAAATATAGTTTGTTTTCTTTATATATCTTTTCAATAACACAAAACTTCATTAAGTACCGTTTATTTTGTTTCTATGGCATTTCAATCGTAAACTTTTAGGCCGCCAATTTCTCAAAAATGATAAAATCAAAAATTAACTGAATTTATCTTTAATTATGATAATTTACTTTTTTATTAACAGATTATATTCATACCAATGTCAAAAATTGCACGTTGAAGAATCAAATAATATGACCTAGTCCGTCGCGGTCATTATAACATTTTGATTAAATTGTGATAATTTTATTTATGAATTTGCCTTATATTTTAACTTTATTGTTGAATAATTCAAATTATGTGGCCTTAACCACAAAATGACATTGACCGTTGAAGTGAAATTATAATTATTATTTTGCTTGAGTTGTAACTATTCTGTTATTTATTGTGGGATTCGATATATACTTATGCAAAACAATATTTATTGCCATATCGATATGTTACATGATTTATTGCTTGATAATCATAATCAAGGTGTTGAAATTAGCTCAAATTGCCATAACTGTATTGCTGATGGACAGGCATGATTTATACTTTGACAAAAAACTAAACAAACTCTTAGGACCTTGAACATCGACAAATTGAACTAAAATATGACATTGATCTGTAAATTACCCAAACTGCTCAGGTGGAATATGAAATTTTATATTGATTCGATACATTATATAAATATATTTTTGAACCTTCTCTCCACAATGTATCTGATGTATTTGCCTTTTTCTAAATAAGAAAAAGTTAGGCGTGACCCCGCACGATGCTGGTAATTGTTATTCAAATTCAATTATTCCAATTTTGCTTATTTTCATGTTCATCTTTGTTATTCTTTTCAAATTTAATTCGGAAAAAAATACTTGCTCGGTCAGATATATTTATGATAGATTGTCGAAGAATTGCAATAAACTGTATTTTTTATTAATATTGGATCAGCTTTCGAGATATTATAAAGTTCGATATTGGACTCTGTTGGACCACATACGAACAAGATCACATTTGAAACACGTATTTTACAGGGGCATATTTTAATGAGTGGCAAAAACTTAACTTAACCATAATTTGCACGTAAAAGTACATATTTGATATACGTTGGAAAGATTCTAACAGTCTTTTTTCGCATGATTTGCACCTGCAATAAAATTTTAGCAGGTCATTTAGATACATGTTGTTTGGTATATTGGTTGTAAACATAGCTGATTTGCATTGTGATTTGACAGAAGAGCAAAGAGCTTATTGCAAAATTCATGGGTAATTTGGTAAATGCACGTCAGAAATAAAAACGGATCTATGGAGAAAATGCCTTTCCATATCGTAATATTTCTAAGTTTGTGTCAACATTTAAGGAAAAGGAAAGTAGAACTAATGATAAATGATGATTCCCTTCTTGGGCGGCCAATTCCTCTACCTCTGAAAAAAAATCAGTACTGTTAAAGCTAAAGTTGATGAAGATGCAAGATAAACAGTAGAGAAGATAAGTGACATGTCGGGCCTAATTGCGTCATATGTGTTTCCATCTTGAAAGAAAAGTTATTTTTAAGGAAAGAGTGCGCCCGTTTGATCCCGTATTTGGTATCATTGACCAGTAAAAGGGAACGGTTTGAAGAAGCCTCGGAGAGAAATTATCTCAGATGTTGAAACATTGCTTTATTTTTTGACCCCGACAATAAACTCAATAACAAATTCTGGGAAGGTGAAAACATCGATCGTCAAGTTATTGGTTGATATAGCAGGAACGTTAAGAGTTATGTACGCTCTTTTTTGACAGTGATGGAATAGTGGCCCGTGTCGCTCTATCTGCTATATGTGTCTGCTCCTCTTAATAAGCTTCAACCAAGGCTGACCGTTGTGCAGGTGCATTATCATGGAGTTATTTGATCCTGCGCACCCCGGACCTTGCGTTCTTTGTAATGTAGTGATTAACTACAGCAGTGAGAACATTGTCATGGTTTAATTTTCTAGAAACACTACCCGGGGTGCGCAGGATCATATAACTCCATGATAATGCACCTGCACAACGGTCAGCCTTGGTTGAAGCTTATTTAGAGGGGCAGAGAATTTTTTGCAACATCCCGCTTATTTTCAGTTAACTAAACAGTTTACTAGTACTCAAAGCACTTTTAAAAAATCTGGAAAAAGTGCGATCCCTCGGATACATTAATCACAACAAAGTTACATGAAAATTGCAGACTTTGATTGATGGTTTGATTGAGTTTGTACATGAGGGAAAGTGAATAAGTGCAACATCCCTCACGCCCCTAGATGAACTCAATTTTCAACAATTAAAAGTATTGGAATCAATGATCCCGAAGGACCAGACAAATATAAAAACACTGAATGGGGCAACGTTTTACAGCTTCTACGCACTTAACACCTGCTGTTGTGAAGTATAAAAATCTTGAACAAGTGTGATCCCTCAGAATTCTTTTACGGAATGGATTCTGAGGCTGGAAAAGTGCCCAGAGGTCCGTGGTGAATATATTGAAGGACTCTTCTAATCATTTTTACAGGAATTGCTTATTTATAAAAACGCGTTGCAGTTGCCACTAATTAAGATATACCACTCGTACAAATGGGATCGCATTCATAACTGGTTAAATGTGTTACAAATGTGATTGTGCGAACAGGAGTTGACCTAAGAATCACATTTCTTAACAGGCATGGTCTTAACTGACATTACTCAGTGTTAATTACCAAAACAACAACACTTAACGTCTTCGTTATTATTTTACTTTTACATAATTATGGTTTTAGCCGTGTCGCATAGGTTTGCAAAATCACTTGTTCGAGTCTTGTTAATATACGGAACTGATCAATACCGCAAGACAATAACGAATTATGTGGAAAACAAAATTAAGAGCATGTTGAACACTAAAGAATAACGCGGCGGACGGCACACAACGCCATGACTGGCTTCAGTTTTTGATGTTATACGTCTTGTCCTTGGTTTTGTTTGAATATAATTGTATGTTTAATAAATGACGCTCAAGAAGGCCGAAAGGCCGAACTCTATGAAATCTATGGCAAATTAAATAAGCATTTTCTTCTCTTGTTTTCATTTTTTTGTTCATATGTGAAGTATAACAAATTAGCATTTTCTATTATATTATCAAATGCATAGATACATAAGGCATATAATTATTTATTTATGTAAATGCATTTATATTATATTGTTTACTTAAATTATATCTGATTTGCAAATATTGATTTTCAGAGAGAGAAAAAAGACACAGAATGGCAGAGAAGGTATATTATTAGCCTTTATTGGTATCGATTTATGTATATTAGTTTGATGCTTTTCATGTTAAATAAATTTAAGACAACTTAGTTTAATTTTTTATATTGAGATATCATTATTGTTGAGTAAGTTATGAAGTTCATATGGAGCGTTTTATTATTTAATTTTATTATTTAAAGGTTTAGTTAATTATTGATTATATGTGCATGAAATGCACTTTTCTAATTAAGTACACAACTATTGACTTTATTTTGTTCACATAAATATTTGTTTATCGCATTTACATGGACATGAGGCTATTCTGTTTTAATATTTTGTTAAACATCCGCTTTCGCCTTCGTTCAAGCTCTGTCGGACGAATAAAAACCATTATTTCAAAAAGTATAGTAACTCAACGATTCTCGATAATTTTTCTAAAAGATGACAGCGTCTATGAAGATTTTAGATGTGTGAAGTTGGCGGTCCAGCGGCCTGGCGGCGTGAAGTTGGCGACCGGCGACCAAGCGCCTGGCGGCGTGACGTTGGCGGCCGTCGGCCCAGCGGCCAGCAGCCAAAAAATTTAAAGTTGCAGAAATGCTATTTAAACAACTTAACGGCATTTAATGAAGTTCTAAAGACATTTCTTATTATATATAGGATATATAAAAAGAAAAAAGTAACTTTGAGAATTTTTTTATTTAATCACTTTTTGTGAAGCTGGCAGCCAGCGGCTGACGGCCAAACTATTTAATGTTGCAGAAATGTTATTCAAACAATAAAACGGCATTTTATTAAGTTCTAAAGACATTTCTTATTATTTAAAGGATATATAAAAAGAACCAATCACTTTGAGAATTTTTTTTTATATTATCATTTTTGTGAAGTCAGCGGCCAGCGGCTTGCGACCAAAAATTTTAATGTTTCAGAAATGTTATTCAAACAATAAATTATTGCTATAATTGGCTGTAACTTTGTTATTAATCAATGGATATTTTTTATACTTTGACAAAATAACCTTTTGGACAAGACATTTTTAAAGGTTGCACTGACCTTGACATTGAGCTTTAAAGTGACCTTGACTGTAAAATTATTTAATTTGGTTTTCATAATTTTGACATTTAAGTACATATTTGATTCATATGTGGACAAAACAGCCCTTGTGACCAATCACACATGTAGAGTTATTTAGATATGACCATCACCTTTGGACAAAAACAACAAGTGTGATTAAACAAACCTATTAAAATTAACTAAATGAAAAATTATTTTTTGTTTTCAAGTTTCTTTTTAAGGATTTGTTAAAACCGTTTATTTGTTTGCTCTTAGAAAAGTAAAAAAACCGATTGTTTTCCCGCCCGGCGGTGGCTCTTGTTTATAGACCGATGTCTTTCATATTTAGTAGGGAGACACTTTCAGTTGTTCTCTAACTTTGGGTGAAGTTAGGGATCACTTACGTCAAGATCACTGGAGCTAAGAGAAGATGTTTATAGTTTTGTAGTTACAGCCGTCATTGAAAAATGTGCATTGACTACATTAACAAATATATAGGTTCTAATATTATTGGCTTATATAAGTATATACGTTGCATTAAAGCAATATGTCTGCATGTATGATTACTTACCGAGATAGGTACATAGTTCCGTTGACCATTCTCGTATTATTTTTACTGTATGTATTATCTTTTTAATATGTTGTTAAAACTTCATTAAACTTAAAACAAAACCCAGTATTTGCTCATTATTTAAAAGTACATGTATAAAACATACTATTATTGCACTTTTATTAGACTATTTTTCGCAAAAACGGAATCGGCAATTGTGTTGGAAAAAGGTTAGAATTCCTTACATGCCTGCGTCGTGTACACACGAGTATTTCACAAACAAGTGATGTGACATTTTAGATACTCCCTTTCAAGACTCTAAAGACGCAAAATTTCTACATTTTAAAAGGTACTATTCAAATGAAAAACCTAAAATGTCAAAATGTTAAGATTGATCAAAATGAGTGTTTTGACTTTAATGTCAATAATTGACGAGATGAGTCTACAGAACAACATAAAGAGCCATTCAAATTATCAAAAATGATTTTTTAAAATATATTTTTATCTTTTATATAACGCGAAATTTCTTATTAACATCATAATATGAAGGTATGTACCTCTACATAAAGTCCCGTTTTTATCATATTTATAACATTTCTACAACTGCCTGCTAGGTCGATAGAGAAAAAAAGCTTTCTAAATGTCAGTTTTCTTTCTTTTATATATATTCTAAATAAGATATGTCTTTAAAAGTGACTTAGCAGTCGTTTTCCAATTCTTTTCCAAACTTTCACAGATTAAAATTTAAGTCGCTAGCCAACTTCACAAAAATGATTAAATGAAAAAGTTATCTGAAAATTATTTTTTTCTTTTTATATACCTTTTGAATATCAAGAATAGTCTTAAGAACTTCATAAAGTCCCGTTTTTATCATATTTATAACATTTCTACAACTGTACAATTTTCTGGCTGCCAGGTCGCTAGAGTAAAAAAAAAAGTGTTTTGTTTCTTTTATATAACTATTAAATGATAAGATATGTCTTTAAAAGTTAATTAAGAGTCGTTTTTTAATTCTTTTTCCAAACGTTTACAACATTAAGACTCTGGGCCGCCAGACCGCCAACTTCACTAAAAAATGATAAAATAAAATAAAAATATTCAGTGTGATTTTTTTTCTTTTTATATATCCTTTAAATAATAAAAATTGTCTTTAGAATTTCATTAAATCCAGTTTTACTTTTTAAATAGCATTTCTGCAACATTAAAACTTTTGGCCGCCAGCCGCTGGCCGCTGACTTCACAAAAAATGATAAACTAATAAAAAATATTCAGTGTCATTTTTTTCTTTTTTTATATCCTTTAAATAATAAGAAATATCTTTAGAACTTCATTAAATGCCGTTTCATTGTTAATATAACAATTCTGCAACATTGATATGTTGGCCACCAGCCGCTGGCCGCTGACTTAACAAGAAATGATAAAATAAATAAAAATATCAAAGTGATTTTTTTCTTTTTATATATCCTTTAAATACTAAGAATGTCTTTATAACTTCATTAAATGCCGTTTTATTGTTTAAATAACATTTCTGCAACATTAAAATTTTTGGCCGCTGGGCCGCCTGGTCGCCAACTTCACGCAGCCAGCCGCTGGGCCGCCCGGTCGCCAACTTCACGCCGCCAGCCGCTGGGCCTCCGGCCGCCAACTTCACGCCGCCTGGCCGCTTGGCCGCCAACTTCACACATCTGAGGATTTTTGCATTATTTACAGTTATATCAAAGTTAATCTGGCAGTCATTCAAATGGAGACAGCGTTTTGAAATATTTTTTTTAAAAAGAAAACGTCTTTTTATAAAAATGGTATTGTTCACTAAATTGAATGTATGACATTTTTTTACAAGGACTTTACTTTCAGATAATGATATCTTTTTCTAAATCAAGTACTAAATGTTAAAGACAGTTGTATGGAGTCAAACACTAACACAGTTTTAAAAAGGATCCAAATTTGTTTTCTATGTGAACAAATACTTAGCCATATGTCTCTATTGTATTGATGATAGGATTTCTTCCTTCTTTTAACAAAATGATTGTGATGTTAAACTCAGATATAATCTTTAAAAGACTACTTTATACTGACAAAACACCAACAATGACTAAAATAGTTTAGTTTAACAAAATAACCCGTGTAAATACTTAAGCTAAATTATATGGCCGAAATGCAAAATGTGACCTTATATTATTATAGTTTGACGATTCAGATTCGTAAAAGATTTTGTAAAAAAAGACATATGATAGCATACTGGACCGGCAATCCAGAGACCCGTGGTTCTAGTCACGACTGCAGCATTCTGATTTTCGTGCGAGTGACATTAACTGGTGTTTCTCAATTAAACATAATACCGACCGGTTTAAATATCATTTTCTGTTGTTTTTTATAGTCCTTTTTATGATGTAGTCCGTAGGTATGTAAAACTGACCGGAAGAAGTGTTTTCTCGTACAGGCACAATCTGCGTAATACAGAAACATCACGGCCTACTCAGAAATATGCTTGACTTTCATAGACCAAGTCTTTAATTACAGAGACTGTCGTTATTTAAGCTGTTATAGAAAATAGTACAAAATTTGACAATGAAAATATCAAATCATAACAAATCGCATAATAGTGCATGAAGTTGATGGTATAAAATATCGAATTATAACAATTATAACAAATAGCATATCTTTAAAAGAAATCAGTAAAAGAACAGGTTCATTAAAACATATGGATAGGAGGAATATTTCCTTTTAGACATCCCCCTTAATACCATGTTGGACTTGAAAATCATTGTGATAATCGTTTGATAATCGGAATTAATTTATAACCAAGGAAAAAGGCCTACTAAATTCTTCTTTTTGTTGTTCTTTTGTTTTATTAAAATATAAATTAAAGTAACTAAGGATATATTTAACATATGTAATCTAGCTCCGAGAACGAGTATAAAGCCTCAGAAGACTTAGGATTTAGAAGTACAACACGAGTTCAAGTAAATCTTATTATGCGAAGGCTACTATTTCTTAAATTCATAAACCTTAATACTAGATTTACAAGATAGAACATGTTCTATTTAGTAATTCTTGTTGTACAGACCTATAAAGTCAAACATACATATAGTCATTTTTATATAAAAAGAATATGAAAAATAAACGAACAAAACTAGCAAAATAACCAAAAATAAATAAATAAATACAACAAAACACATATATACACAAAAACAACCCACCACAATTTATCTGGTATGGGGTCAAATTATTTTCCTTATAAGGTGTACTTTAAGCAATCAAAGATTTTACAACTTCCCATCAAATATTTTCATCTTCTGTTAAATGTGCACTTTTGTAAATATTCCATGCTAACTTACTATTATTTTTAAAACCTTTGTGTGTAGGTTAAATGTATTTTTCTTTTAGACAAATATATATCTTTCAGTTATATGAACAAAAAGTCATATTAAAAAATTTAAGCTTCAGTACCTTAATTAAACGATTCAAAACATAGAATTTCATCAAAATTATTAATAATATTTTCAGGTATTGAAATAAGCTTGATTTTTATCACACTCCAATTTTAAATGTAAAGGTGTTTCTTCATGGCGGTTACAAAATGTTAACAATCTTCATTTTAAAGAAAAGTGATTTTGTCCCCAATATTCTCTGAATTATTCTTGTCTGGAACCATTGAACATACGAATTTCTGGTACAGTAAAATATAGAATTATGTATTAAATGTCAATTGAATCTAGAAAGCAATTGCTAAAGTTGTCTCGGCATGTTGGTATATACGAATTCTAGCTAAATGTTCACATATATACATGTGTATTTTAATATATGTTTGAGATAGGATGTTTCTAAATTCAAACTTTTTTTCATGGTATTATGTTGAATTCTGCTTAAGCCAGTGCTAAGGGACAGTAATGTCCATGAACTGGGTCAATAAAAGCGAGCCTGCAACATTTTCATTTTTGTAGTTTTTGGCGTTCTTGAGGGGTTCTGTTTTCTCTATTTTAATTTAACAGTTTATAGGATATTGTATATTGAGCAAATCAAGGATCATTGTATTTTCTAATGCTGTTTTTAAATATGATATTGTAGATTTTTTGTCTTTTTGTCTGTAACTAGTTCTCATTAAATTAAATCTACAAAATATCCGAGTTCGTTAATAATATCTTTAACTAATCTGATTTCTCTCAAAATGTGATTATAGAATAAAGGCATGCTCCTCATACTGCCAGTAAGGTTTATAATGCGTTTTAGGTAAATTTTGCCATTCTTGGGGAGATTTTGTTCCAGTTGTTGCAGGTTGCCTACAGGTAGTTCGTACCTTTACTCAAATAAAATTCAAAACTTCAGTTGTGGTCATGTCAAAATTGAGGCAAAATGCCGGGTGTGAGAAAGAAGAAAGGTTGAGGCTATCACCGAGCACGTGGCGGTTACACATGATGTCAAAAATATGGCTACATAATGTCATTTTAGGTTACGTAATCGTAAACATCCACCAGTAAATGTTTCGTAAACGCTCCAACACCATACTTATAAATACTTACATTTTTTTGTAAAAAACAATACATTTGCTTCTGCTTCAATAAGGACAAACTAAACTCGTAAATTTAATGGTTTATGATTACTAAATTGGTACCACTACTTTTGCAAATTTCTATTTCTTAGTTCAATTAAGTCGTCATCGCATGACAGTGCTTTAAATCACAAACAATTATAAATTTTCCTTTTAACTCATTTTTGCTGAATTTTATACAGCATTACAATTTAGGTCATCCAGCAAGCGATATATAATATGTGTATTATTGTATTGATATGTTATTGAATACAAATCAAACTCTTTTAATGGACAGCGTAATGAATTGATACAATGGTGTTTCTAAATAAGTTCTGATAATATATTAACTGATTCATAACAATCTCATTTTCATACATCTATAAGAAAAACAGATCCTTGAAATTATTATTATATCCTTATCATCTGTAAAATTAACACTTACTTTGCAAATTGATACTTGTTTATTTGCATTTTCTATGTGCACCTATATGTTAAATCGTTATTTGTCTAGCTAAATAAAGGTTCATTTTAAAAGATTGCGTACATGCAATCCATTAAAAAAATCAAAGTTATAGCCACTTATTGCAAACAATCAGAAAAAGCAAGCAAAATTAGACATTTGACCTCTAAGGTCAATGTCATTATGTATGGAGGTCAAGTTTAATCTGGTTTACTTAAAGATCTTGTCCCAAGGATTGTTGTTGCCAGATATGAAGAGAATACATCAAGAACTTAGAAAGTTATGATCAAGGTTGCCGATGAGAACGGGAACGCCGTCATGACAGTAACAATAACTTTTTATTCCCCGAAAAAAATCGAGCTAAAATGATTTGTCCAGGGTGGAATATAGGTAACAACAACAGTTGAATATGTGGTTTTGAGCATTTTAATGATTTTAAAATCTTGGCGACAGTGGTTTCTGTCGTGAAACACGTATATTAATGTTATTCTGACGAGTAATTATTAAAAACTGAAACAATATACGATTAACAGACTCTATGGACATGACCCTTTATAACATTAATGACTCTGGATCAAAACTAACTAATCACCAGAAGAAAACAACGCAACTATGTTCTTCACTTTGAAGGCAGTCTCAAACATTATGTTTTAAACCATTTTTTTTATTCAATTTACATATAAATAACCCCCCCCCCCCCCCCCCCCCCCCCAAAAAAAAAATAAAGGTATGTAGGGATGTTACATCTGATAGTGTCACGCTTACTTTAAAGATCACACACGAAAAAGTTATTATACTAACTCTCGTCTGAAAAGATGATTGCAATCAAGATGTTTAACAATCACAACAGAATAAATGTTTTAGTGTGAAAATAAAGCTATAAATTATCCACACAACTCCTGAAATTTAGTCTCACGCGATCATTTATGTCTCTTACAAAGAATAATTTAAGGAGTGTGCATTATGACAATATAAGAGAACAATTGTGGTCATTAAGGAAATTATCGATTTATTTCCTTCATGTTTCAATATTTTCATTTTACATTTATTATAAAAAAAGTTTCATTGCTTCTTTATACACTTTACTTTTTGCTTTAAGGCTTTATTTATCTGTCTCTGATTTCCGTAATTAAAAAAATATTTAGCTTTATAAAATTGTTAAGGTGCAGTTCTTTGCCCAAACCACGTTGATGAATTGGAAGAAAATTCATGATTTTTGTGTTTATTTTTGTGCACAAAGCCAACTGATGTTTAAGAGGATCGAAGAAATAAAAAAGCATTATCCGACATGATATTATCAACAGTTTCTTGGTTAAAATTGTCTCTAATTTCTTGCTTATCTAAATGATCTGATATTTTACATACTTCATTTAGATCTATATTATGTAAGAATATTATATATTAAATATCAAATTATGTAAGAATTCATTTATTTTGATTAAGATCTAACTTATGTAAGAATTCATTCATTTTAGAGGTATCCAGGAGTATCATTAGAATCGATGTCACTATTTTTAGGAATTCCTACGTTTAGTGTTAAACTTATAGGGTTATGAGCATCATCTTTCAGGTGGGTATGTAAACCACACCACATAAAATATCTGATTCAGTTTTGCAAAGTATTTTTGATAGAACAAGATTAGATTTTTAAATATATTTCGACAATGTACATCTGTCAGTAAGAGCGATTCCCCTGAGGCACGTATAAATGTCTTTTTTTAAAAATGAAACTGTAACCAGAGAGTTCGACATGATCCAGATCATTTAGTTTTGATTCTTGCAATCCAATTACTTCATATCGGTTGAGCATTTTAGTAAATTCATGACATTTTATCTTTGATTACAACCCACAAACATTTAGCGAATGAATGATTGTAATGAATGGCGACAATTAATTTCATTCGATATTGTATTTTTCTGTAGACTTTTAACATTATCATTATTACTATTATCATAATTCTTATTATGACTTCATCACTATTGTTATAATTATTATCGTAATTAACATCATCGTTATTGCTATTATTATTACTCCTATTATTATTATATCAATTTGATTAGTCTTAATGAGCGGCAATCATTTAAGACTGACCGATGTGTGTCCCCCCATTATTACCGACTACTTAATCACAGAAAAAGATCACACATGTCACGCGTGACCTTGATCACTCAGCCAATAAAATGATAGTAAAATGCTTTGACAAGTCAGATGCTAATTAAAATATTTGTAATTAATCAAAATGATAATGTCACTTACGATATTGACAATTGAAGTCAAAGTAAAGTAAAAAACAACAGCTATCTCCGTCATTTCATGTACAAACATGACACAATGAGGTGACAGACATGAATAAAAGTACAATGAGGATCAAATAGAACATGTAGAAGTCGAGAAATAGTTTTGAAACCTTTCTGTTGAAAATGCGTCAGAGTTAAATCGCATACATATATATTTCTTTATTTCAGTCTCATCTTTACATGTATACATAAAATTACATATAAAACGTTAAACACAAACATAAAATACATGAAAGCCATTCTAAAAGAATTACAAGAGACTATTTATTTTTACCTCTAAGGGAGACAACTCCACAGTCCATATCACAGCAGTTACTGTTTTATGCACTGAGGAGTTTTCCCCCTTAGCTTCACAATTATCATTCTTTAAAAGGTTGTTGTATTTAAAAAAGAAAAATATGACCTCAATATAATCGAACTATTGCATGTTTTCCTACAGAAGGTTACATTGTGGTACAATGAATAAAACGTTACTAAAATGTTTAAATGCAAATGGTAAAAAGAAAAATTGACCATTATAAATCATTTAACCTTGGAAAATATGTCATTTATTACACTTGATACTTTACAATCTCAAAATATTACTAACTTCAGTATATCAACGATTTGTTTCTTCAACATAATTTACGTGAAGATCTGTTTTATCCATACAACACATTGGCTTAGTCAATGGATGTTTTATACAGAAGCAACATAATTATATTTGTCCAATATGTAATTAATATGGCCATTAAAACTTATATAAGTCAATTAATGACATTTTTAAAACCATATCCTGCCAAATAATATAAAATTTACTAAGACTGTTTTATTATAAATTTTTTTTTTATACTGTCCAATTAAATTTATCTAGGACTATATAAACTATACAAGAGCTGTCAGTAGGACAGCATGCTCGACTATTCTAAGTGCTTGATAGTAAAAGAGCCTTGATAATGTTAAATTTTTTAAGTTCACATAAGGGCTAAATTTTTTTTATGAATTCATGTTATAGGCCTTAGAGAGAGTCTAATTATACAGTATTGGCTTGACTTTTTCGGAAGGTATTGTCAAAAGGGTGTTTTATTGAGTATAATAATACAAATTACCTATGAATACATAAATTTGACAGAAAAGGTACCAAGGCTTGTTATTAAGATGTTTTATAAAGTAAATCACTGCTTTATTATTATGAATGCATAAAATTGTCCCAAAAAAGGCACAAACCCTTCAGTAGTTATTGAGATAACAGCTTACGTACAAGCAAAACTTTACCATGAATTTCTAAGTTGAAAAAGGGGAGAAAAATCAGCCTAAATGCAAGACAGAATTATGGATCTTTGTCAGTGACCTACATATATGACCCTAAATGCATATGTAAAGTTTTAAATAAATATCTTTAATAGTTATTGAGATATGTAAAACTTGCATGTAAACATTAACCAAGAGACTAAGTAGAAAAGGGGATATGAATCAGCCTTAATGCAAGATAGAGTTATGGAACTTGGTCAGTGACATACAATTATGACCCTAAGTGCATGTGCAAAGATTCAAGTAAATATCTTTGAAGACCTTTAACCAAAATTTCTAAGTTTCAAAGGGGCAAATAATTCTGCAAATATTGCAGGCAGAGTTATGCAATTTTGCAAACTGATGTACATTGTTACTATAAAAAAAGTATTTTAAATTTCAATTGAATATCTCAAGCAATAATTGAGATATTTGACTTTACAAAAAAAAGTTTAACCAAAATTTCCAAAGGGGCATAATTCTGTCAATACTGTAGGCAGAGTTATCCAACTTGTCAATCTGATGTACCTTGTTACTATAAATAAGTATTGTAAGTTTCAAATGAATATCTCAAGCAATAATTGAGATATTTGACTTTACAAAAAGTTTTAACCAAAATTTCTAAGTTAAAAAGGGGCATAATTCTGTCAATATTGTAGGCAGAGTTATCCAACTTGTCAATCTGATGTACCTTGTTACTATAAATAAGTATTGTAAGTTTCAATTGAATATCTCATGCAATAATTGAGATATTTGACTTTACAAAAAACTTTAACCAAAATTTCTAAGTTAAAAAGGGGCATAATTCTGTCAATATTGTAGGCAGAGTTATCCAACTATTTAATCTGATGTACCTTGTTACTATAAATAAGTATTGTAAGTTTCAAATGAATATCTCAAGCAATAATTGAGATATTTGACTTTACAAAAAGTTTTAACCAAAATTTCTAAGTTAAAAAGGGGCATAATTCTGTCAATATTGTAGGCAGAGTTATCCAACTTGTCAATCTGATGTACCTTGTTACTATAAATAAGTATTGTAAGTTTCAATTGAATATCTCATGCAATAATTGAGATATTTGACTTTACAAAAAACTTTAACCAACGCAGACGCCGACGCGGACGCTGACGCCGACACCGACGCCGACGCCGGGGCGACTACAATAGCTCTCATATTCTTCGAATAGTCGAGCTAAAAACAGTATTCACTTTTGAAAAATTGATAACAATGTGAGATCACAGTCTTAGTCTGGTTAAAATATTTATCTTATATATATACATGTGCAGTGCGTTGAATGGAGTGAAGTTATCCGCACTCCAGATCATGTCAATTGACTTTAGGTTTACTTATGTCAATTGACTTTAGGTTTACTTATGATAGCGATAGAAATACCATATTCAGATGCTCCTTCATTGGTCTTTTTTCTGGGACAACAGGGAATGTGTTTTTCTTTTTGCCTATGATACAAACAGAGAGAACATCGGCAATCTGATTTTTACTTGGGGTTAACGCCTCGCACAAATCAGACAGCCTCGTGTTTCGATTTGCTTTCTATTACTTAATTAACATACGATAAGGGTATACTTAAATTCAAAACTATAATGGTAAATAATTTGATATTAAGTGTTAGATTTGTGTACTTTCAAGTATCAAGTACTTGGAGAGGCAAAGCTGTTCAAACATATGAACTATCAGAGAAAGCTGATCTTACATTCAAAAATAGTGTTTCATTTCTTTTTATACTTTGTAAGAATGGTGTTTACTTTTACCAATGTGATTCGATTGAAGTAAAAGTTGTCACTGGATTGACATAGTGAAAATGTGATTAAAATTGGTAGGATTTGTGTTAAAGATTAAAAAAGAAAGAAAAAAAGCGTAATAGGGAAAATAAAAAAAAAAAACGCGTAGTATTAAACTGACGATTACTGTCATAGTCATATCAACATTTTTAAACAATATCATGGTGCGAAAAAAGGATTGAACAAAATAATTTTACTATTTCAATAAACATGCGAATCATTTTCAAGGTATATATGGAGAAGTCTACTGTTTAACAACAACAAAAAGATATGGAATAGAATAAAAACTCCATAAATACTTGAATACTCTCAATGTAATGAAGTGCTAATGACAGATAAAGGGAGATAACAAAAATAGCTTACTTAGCAGATGTTGTTGTATTTACTTCCCTTTAGTTAAAGTTGGGTAATAATAAATAAACTCTTTCTTTCTTTGTGAATTGAATATAATTTATAATGTATTTGATAGAAAAGTTTTCTGATCGGAGGGAAGTGGTGGTCTGCACATATTCTTTCATTGACCTGAACTCAACGAGAGCACGAGTTCGGGCATGGAAGCTTCAATAAGGTCTTCCTGCGATGACACGCGCCCAAGGCCGTGCCAGGTGCACTCCTGACCCTCAACTTCCCAGTGGCGGTCGGGAGTCAGAAGTAACCACGACTTCACGATGAGCCCTATGCAAACGTGGCGGAAGTCAATGTTCCCACGATCTTATAAAATTGAATAAGCGAATAGCGGTATCTACAATTAGCATTTAAATATCGTTAAGTTCGGTATAAACTGTTTGCTCGCGCTGTATACATTAAAGTATTCGTAGTTGTAAAACTTAATTCCCCATACAATCAGGAAGCAGTTATATCAAAGTGTTAAACATGCAAAATGTTATTTTACTACATGTTTTTAGAAATTAGAAATACATGGCAGAAATGAACAATACATGACAAAATATTTCTAACATATGCAAATGAAGAAAAATATTTCCTTTTATTTTGTATACTGAGGATAGAAATGACACATTTTATAAAGTGAAAAATGGCATCAAATTTTAAGATACGAAAAGTGGAGATGATAAGTATTGTTTTAGACCTAACCAGCGTCTTCTGACATTTCCTTTAAACAAATAAAATAAAAATGTGTGATCTGATTAAAATGCGGGATACTATAAGTATGTGCCACTAGGTCTCCTAAAACGAAACAGAGACTTAGCAACACTTCTTATATTCGGAAAAAACAAATTTCTATTTTAAAAATTACATATTGGTCAATGGCTTAAACTCTACTTTGGTACACTTAACAAATTTACCTAATTTAAGACGTATTGTTGCTTATTGGTATTGATTAATTCAGATGTTTTGATAACATTTGGTTTTCTATAATAATAAGGTTTCAAGAATCGCTTGCGCTCAATTTAGCATTCAAATAAGAAATGAAATCCGTCGACTAATTTATGACATGACGTACATAGTATTTCATTTAATTGGATTCTTGTTTAGTTTTCGGTTTCTATTGGAAGATGTTGGTTACGAGTTCGAAATCGTATCAGTGAATATAGGATGGTTGACCTTGGCAAGGATAAGATTGATTCTTTATCAAATTTGCATTTAAAACGTTTTAAGAAATTAGCCTTGATAGAATTTTCTACAAAACTGCCATATTTATTTTAAAAGATATCAAGGCACTGACTTGTTCATTAAAAAAATCTTTAATTGAAAATTAGAAATTATGTTTCAAGAATTTTGGTTAGAAGAGTGTGGAGTATGTTTAAGGAGTTTTATTTTATCAATCAGTGATTTGCCATGATTTAGTGTGTAAAGATTGCTTCGAGTATATTAAGAAGTGTCCTTTTTGCCGATATCTTATTTTAAAAACAATGCACAAAGAGAAAAGTATAGTACAAACATTCAATTTGTTGCTAGTCGATTCCTGGACATTACCAGACGTTTTTTAAGTGTTCGCGATGTCAGGAAAGCTAGAATGAACTGGAACTTTGTTCAAACAAAACAGGTCGAGCATTTGATTGGTTAACACGAAACTGGATAAGCCTAAATAACGCAATTCGCGTTTTTCGTTTTGTATATACGGCTCTTATCGTATTATCCATATGTTTTCTAAACCGTGAAAGTCCCATATAGAAGGGACAACTTTTTGTAAGCTCAAAACGCTTACTAAACACTGTTTATCACAGTGGTACACAATACGTCTGTTGAAAAAAACACAGACGCATTCACAATGTTAAGACCAAAATTTCTTTCAACAGCATGCGCCGAAAGAGAAAAATGTTGTTTTCATTTTGAAGCGCAAAAGTCCAATATCGCCGTTTTGTGTGTGTGATAGGGTTTGTTGGATTGACCTATATAGACACGTTTGTCGCAAGAACGGGATAGAGAATTAACAGGTGCTCGTTGCATTATAGTTAAGTAGTGAAAAAGGCCTTATCTGTTGTTACTGTCTCGTGATATAAACAAAACAACAATAAAAACATGAGGAAAAATAGAATGGCTTAATTTTGTGTTTACAAATGTGACAATACTGTTATTCTGACATTATTTCGTTTCAGACACAAAGCGCTTCTTCAATACTTCGTCAAGTACAGCATATAATTGAAGAACAGGTACTTTACATTGCATTTAAGTCATCAAATGCATTAAGCTTTGTTTGTGTATATTTAACAGAAGTTCACAGAAGTTTTGAGACAATCAAAATCACATGTCATTTAACATGTAATTGTGTAAGTAAACATTTAATTTTGTAGAATCTAGTATTTGTGTGACCGAACAAAAACATCCCCAAACTTCCTGTTATATACTGTAATAACTCCAATTCAAAACTGCATTTTAAAAGAAAGGATGGCCTGTCTCATTGTTTTTATCTTCATTATGTAAAAAAACGGACATTTTAAAGAAAAATTTATGGTATCTTTACAATAAGATATAATCACAAAAATTGACAGAACTTCACAATACCCCTTAAATACTTAACAGGGAACAGGATTATGTTTTGTATGATTGGAATCCCTTGTAATTGTAATATTACATACTAAAAATGGAAATTATAACAATTCGGAAAAAGACATATGTTATATTTTGTTAGAAGCATTTAGAAACTGGGTTCATGATATAAAGGGAATAAAGTATAAATTAAATGACTTTCTTGAGAAAAGATTGAGCAATTTTTGAAAAGCTTATATAAGTGTCTCATTTCATAAAGGTAAGTAAAGCATCAAAAGTGTATAACTTTTTATCAATATCGAAGTGGCTAGTGTCTCGTTTTACTCCTGCGTACTCATACAATATAATTCTGTATTGTATTCAACAATGTATAATAATTTCAAGGATGTTAAAGAAAACAAAGTTAGTATTTTGCATTATGTATTAAGACCTTACATACTGCGCGTGAAATAAACATATATATATTATCATCATTGTAATATATACCGGAATGCAGAATTTGTTGTTTTTGTGAGTGCACGAGATCAAATGAGTGAGAAACAGAAGCATAATGTTACGGGGACTCGATCATGATATTACAATATTGGCCCATAGGTGATGACCTTGGATGATGAATATATAATTTACTTAATGATTTTAGAATTGGATAGGTGAAAATCTTGTACTTTGTAAACTGAACTACAAATAAGAACCAACTCTTTATGCTCATAAACAGTTTCTCAGGAACGTATGAGTGTTAGAGTAAACACATATTGAAATATGGAAAGTAATGACAAGCAATGAATCTCCATTAACAAGAATTTGTAACATGGTTACCAACGTACACTGCCTCGGGGAAGTTTTATATGAAGCAGAAAATTGTGCTATTTCAAAAGATTGAGTCATTGATCTTAGGACTTTCAGTCTTTAAATGTATTAAAGAAATAAAATGAAACATGGAATTTAAAATTCTATCATGCTAAGCTTTGACCTCTAAGTGTGACCTTGACCTTGGAGGTAGGTGTGAAAGTGTTATGCATGACATATCGTCATATTATTGTAACTATTTGTGCCAAGTATTTTTAAAATCCCTTGAACTATAAAGAAGTTTTAGATCGGACAAAAAATATATCCTATTACAGACTTTGTTAATCTTTGACCTCTAAGTGTGACCTTGGAGATGAAACCCATGTTTTGCGCCTGACACAGCGTCTTTTTATTGTGATTATTTGTGCAAAGTATTTTTTAAATCCCTTGATCTAAGAAAAAAGTATGGACTGGCCACAAAATATACCCTATAACAGACTATATTAATCTTTGACCTCTAAGTGTGACCTTGACCTTGGAGGTAGGGACACAGGTGTTACTCATGACATATCATCTTATCATTGTGACTTTTTGTGCTAAGTATATTCAAAATCCAATGATCTATGAAGAAGTCATGTGTGGGACAAAAATATAATATATAACAGATTTTATTAATGTTTGACGACCTCTCAGTGTGACATTGACCTTAGAGGTAGGGGTGAAGGTGTTGTACTTGACATATCCTCTTATTATTGTGACAATTTGTGCCAAGTTATTTCAAAATCCAGAAGAAGTTCTAGATCGGACACAAAGTATACCCTAAAACAGACTACGTTAATTTCTGACCTCTAAGTGTGACCTTTAACTTGGAAGTAAAATGCAGGTGTTGCACAGGACACATGGTCTTATTATATTGACTATTTGTGGCAAGTATTTACAAAATACTTTGATCTATGAAAAAGTTACGGACCGGACACATAATAATCTATATAACAGACTATGCTAATATTTGACCTCTAAGTGTGACCTTGACCTTGGAGGTAGGTGACGGTTATTACGCATGACACATTGTATCATTATTGTGAACAACTGTGGCAAATGTTTACAAAATCCCTTTAAAGATAAGAAAGACATGAACCGGACACGACATATACCATCAAACAGGCAATGTTGACCTTGAATGAGCAAGTGCGACCTTGACCCTTTTTTCAAACAAGGACCCGTTACTCTGGGAATAATTATCTTCCCGTTTATCACGGAAAATCGAACATGGTAGGATTTTTGAAGATTCCACTTTAGATGTAATATTGCAGAATTCGCAGTAAAATGCCATAAAGTATTGGCAGAATTATTATGAATTTAGTACAGAAAAATTGTCAAAACTACTTCTCACCTGATCATAAATAATTCAGCTTCCCTCAAAATCATAAACTATCTTTTATCCGAATGTTGTGGACGTAATTTCAGTTTAAGACGTATGTGCAAGTCTATGCCTTCGAAATTACAAAAGAAAATGCATTAAATGACAGAAACAAATCTAGCTTGTTCATATATAATGGAGTAATACGCATGTTACCATGTTTGCTTCTAGAGATTTTAGTTTAAGACGTATGTGCAAGTCTATACCTCCGAAATCAGTTTCGTTTTTCACATGGTTTAAAAATAAGAGCTTGAAAATATCAATTGGTATCAGTCTCTGTGTATTGCCATTCAAATCAATGTCATTTCTGATGTCACAGGTTACTTTAGATTGCCACCAAGTAAATTTATGACTAGCTTTCATGTTCATTGTCTTTAGTTGGTTGTATTAAGCGGAAAAATATGTTCTCATTTGATGTCCCTCATTGCTGGAAATCTCTACTATAGTCTTAGATCATAATATTTGACTTCTAAGTTTACTGTTTTGTAACATTTGTGTTGGTACATAAGGTGCATTTATATGTTATAATAGTATGTATGTATCCATGCCGTGTGAAACATTAGATTTGATTTCAAACATGAATCAACATTGTTTCCTTTTCAGAGTTTTGTTGACAAAAATGGAAAGAAAAATGATGATACAAAAAAGGATGTGATTGAAAAAATTCAAGTGAGTTAATTTCAGGTTCAGTGAAGAATGATTTAAAGATTTTCATGTGGCATTAAAATGTGAAAACTTAACTAAGATTTCATATATCATTCGACTCCAGAGTTTAATCCGCATATTGGTAAATATGATTATTTCATGAACACACTACTTATACAACATAAAGCTTTTACAATATTGGTAAATATTAATTTTGTTCTTTATTTGATAAAGATCAATCAATGGTTCAACATAAATTCACAAGACAGCCTGAAGGACAGCTAAATCCTCTTCCGCAGCAGATGATATGAATGTGTACCCCTTGACCTTTAACTAACCATGGCCTTGATGTTGTGCCATGTTTACCATTTGCAAATAATGTCATGATAACAAGTTATTTAGAACCTTCTATAATGTCAATAAGTTATGGAGAACATGTAAACTTGACATTGGGGATAGCTACCTGGATGTTACTTGGGGGAAGCAACCTGGATATTGTGCTCTGCAGATTGTGTCATTTTGGGGATCATTTGTGCCAAGTAATTTTAAAACATTCGAATTGACTTAACACTTGACCTTTTAAGTATGACCTTGACATTGAGGGTAGCAACACAATAATTGCGCTTAGCACATCGTCACATAATGGTAATCACTTGTGCCAAGTTATTTCCAAACATTTCAGCGGAGCGTACACGAAGTGTTATGGACGAACATACGGACGGTTAGGCGAGCGGATGGACTGACAGACAAAAGCCATTCCTATTATCCTCTCTCCACTTTAAGGAAGGGGATTTAAAATAAACATTGTTAGTACATTTCAGATGAAGCAGATGGGTCATGTATAGCACTTTGATTAGTTTGTTAGGAAACATTTTATCTATCCCATGTGACGTATATAACAGATATCTTTTGTGCTAAATCTCTAAGAATGTAAAGACAATGTGATTGTTCGGCTTACTTAATTTCATTTATGCTCTGCCAGTTATAGCTTTATGTCAAATTACTTGAACCTTAACTACGATGTAAATGATATGATGTAAACATATAAACTGAAAATTAATATAGAAAATAATATTTATTTTGTTTTTCTTTCAAAATTGTTTCATTGTCATTTTTAGCAAATTAACCGATTTATATTTCTGATAACTAAACGTCAAACGAAAAAGTAAAAAAAGAAATGTATGAAATATATGTCAACATTCTCAACAGATATCATTTACAATAGTAAGCAGATCATTTATTCGGTTATCACATGTTTGTCATTTTTACTTTAGCATGTGAGAGATTTGATTGAAAAAGATGATCGGCAGCAAAAACCTGGTATTTTCTCAGGTAAACCTAAAATAACGTTCGTATTTATAATGATTTCATCTGTATTCATTTTAACTTACCTGGTCACAAAGTGCACACACTTTCCTCAAAGCTCAATGCCCATAGCTTAGATATTTTGCAAAAAAAGGCATCACCTTGTGGCCCTCTACAAGGATTATTTAAATCATGCAGCTGGAGTCGAAACTGGCCACGCCCTGCGGGTGACTTTTGTTCATATGAAAAAGCAGGAAAGTCAAGAGCTGAGCTATTTGGCATGTGGAATTGCCAAATGGACCTGTATAAAAGATTTATTAATCGAGCTTTTGGGATAACAATAGCTATACCTTGAGTGTAACATTCTATATGTATACTTACGTAGTAAAACTCATTTAAATAAGTCACTTTGTGTGAACTTACAATACCATGAGCTAACATATTTTTCTTAAAGAATTTCGTAGCAGCCATGTACAAACATTTTAAAAAGATGAAAGACTTTGTAAAAAATAAAAAATCCAATATGACCGCAATACTGACTTTGAAAATTAACCACGAAAATTAAAAACTGTGAACTTTTCTCAGGTGAGCGATTTCTTTATCAGATACTTTGTAATTTTTGATATATATGATCTGAGATGGGAACAATAATTATGTTATAATTATCATGTAATCTCAAAGGTAACGATTGACCTTCATAGATTAAATATATATTTTTAACAATTGCTTCCAATGCAAAACTTAATTATGAATCCTTTAGAGTTTGGACTAAATCGCACGAAGATACACGACGACAACTTTTTAATATAACGTTTTATTAACTTAATGGTTTTAAAAAGCAATTTTGTTTTGCAGGCTGGTTTTCAAACGAGGCAAAAAGAGAAGTTCAGCTATATATTCCAGAACAGATTTTAAATGATTCAATAAAGTTGTTTGGCGAATCTCTTGCAAAGGAATTGAAAAAAAGGGTTTCCGTTGAATCTCAAATAGTAAAGAAAAAAGCTTTACAGGCAGCTCTACCACTTCTATTAGTCTGTCCTTCAGGCTCGAGACTTGGCGCACATACTGACCTTGCACTTCAGGACTTTCAATGTAAGTTAATTAAGGTGTCTTATTCTGAATAATAAAATGAAAACTAGAAATGTGTTATAACGCCACGAATGCCCCCACATGCAGCCTAAATTTCAAATATCATTATAATAATATTTAATTCCGAATTTGTTTGCACAAACCATTGCTTTCAAAGACCTTGAAAATGTCAATATTAAAAACCATTTTTATACAAAGTTTAAGGCTCTGAAACTATTCAGTGTTAAACTTTTACAAATTGTATATGGCAAATTTTAGTCAAGATAATGATTAGAAACTGTGATTTTTAAAACCTTTTCCATGGGAAAACTGTCAAAAGACACATGAACCTGACGAAATTAGAATTTGAGCCGAATGTTTTTGTAAAATACCAGCACATGCAATATCAACACAGAACATACATTCCGACAAAAGTTAGAGCAGACACTGATAATTTCTTTTTGTCTTAGTTCAAGAAGGATGAGACTTTAAAAAAAAATATCGGACCTAAACCGAATTCGAACTCGACTTGTATTTTTGGTTAAATACCTTCACATGCGATTTTAACCTTATTCATACATTTCCACAAAAGAGTGCGGAAACTAAAAATTTCATTTTTTTTTCAACGTTCAAGTGGGATAACTTTATCCAAAATATCGAACCAAGACCAAATTCCAACGTGACCTGCTTATTCCTATGACATATGCATACATTTTATTTGAGTTGAATGTGTACAACGGCTTGGGAGATAATGAACGGGAACTGAAAATTTATTTTTTCCAAAGTCAAAGGGGCATTTCTCTGCCAGAAATCATAGAACCATCACCAAATCAAAACTTTTCTTGCTTAATTCTTTTATGGATCCATTCAATTTGAGGTGAATATATACAACTGTTGGGGAGATAATGAACAGAAACTCAAAATTTTCTTTTTTTTCATTGAAAAGGGGCAAAACTCTACAAAAAAGTAATCGAACCATAGCCAATTTCAAACTTGACCTGCGTAAATTGATGACGTATCCATATATCAAATTTTAGTTGAATAGGCACAGCTGTTGGGGAGAATGGAAACTGAAAATTTCTTTCTCTTTCTTTTGGAATGAACAGAAATTAAAAATTTCTATTGTTTTTCCAAAGTTCAAGAGGGATAGCTCTGTAAAAAAATCATCGAACCATAATTTATATCAAACTTTACCTGCGTATTCCTATGACATATCCACATATTAAATATGAGTTGAATGTGTACAACTGTTGGGGAGATAATGAACGGAAGCTGAAAATTCGTCTTTAATTTACAAAGTTAAAGGGGCATTTCTCCGCAAAAAACATTGAACATGACCGAATTCAAACCTGACCTTGACCCATTCAATCCAAAGGAACAAAACCTTAACCTTGGCCCAACTGACCCCCTTACTCCATAAAAATAGAATACTTCTCAAATTATGTTCCTATCAAATATAAGATATTTTTAGTAGATAAAGGATATACTTGTAACAGTGTAAAACATTTTTTGGCTTTGGTGATCTTGACCTTGACCCAAAAGTTCCCTAATAAAACCCGAAGGAAGAAATACTCCCTAGGCATGTCAATTTAAACATGAAATACATAAATTTATCAAGTAAAGGCTGTATGAGCAAAGATGTTAAATAATTACATCAGTTATCTTGACACTAGTGACCCCTTACTCTGTAGAAAGTAAGAGGACCATTCAAGGTATCCGCCTAAAATAATTAAGTAAATAAAGTAATAAGAGAAATTTAAGGTAAACATCTGGAAACGAAGTGATCCCTCGGAAGCATTAATCACAACAAAATTACAAGAGAATTGCAGACTAGGGAGAAATCCACTTTGTCCATGTAAATCATAACCGGCATATTGTCAAAGTGACGAAATAGAAAATAACTGACAAAATGGACAACACAGTTATATAACTTGGCATTATCGTGTACTTTGCATTGATTAGTAAATGTGGAAATTATAAAGACACAAATACAAAATGAACCTACGATCTTTCTGGTTTAGGTTAAATATATCCATTTTCAAAGTGCTGAACAGGGCAATAACATGGAGAGATCCCTCGTAAGCACTAATCACAACAAAATTACATGCAAATTGAAGACTCGTTTTGATTTAGTCTGTACATGAGGTATAATGATGAGGTGCCCCATAGCACCGGCTTGAGCGGTACTGAATTTCCAACACTTAAAAGTGCTGGAATCAATGATCAAAAGGATCAGAAAAAAAATAACAAAACTGAAGTATGTGGCAACTTCTTACAGCTGCCACACCATAATTATTTAACTTATTTTAAAGATCATGCACTTTGTAATGATAAGTAAGTGAGAAAATTATGAAGCAATTGGAACAGAAGATACATAAGATCAATCCAACTTGCCGTTTAAGCTTAACCCCGTGCGGACAGATGGACATAATGAAGATTGAATTACTATACCGCCCGAAAAATAAAAAAGAGTGCCAAGATGGCCCTAGATCGCTCTCCTGGCCCATCTACCACATCCAAACAATGTCTTAGACACGCATCCTGACCATGTTTAATGACAATTGAGTCAAAAATGTGACCTTAAGTGTGTTTTAAAGGTTTTTCAATATTTTATCAGTGTGACCTAGGTTTTTACCCCAGATGACCCATATTAAAAACTGACCTAGAAATCACCAAAACAAACTTGCAGACCCATTGGCAGGATATTTTTGAATAACTACTGTGGCCACTATTTTTAGCTCCTGTGACCTAGTTTTTAATCAGAGATACCCATATTTGAACTCCAAGCAATTAACTAGACAAGCATTCTGACCAAGTTTGATGAGAATTGAGTCAAAATATTTGGATCAAAACTGCAGCCACAAAAGTATTAACAAGATTTTTATACTTTTGCCGGTGACCTATTTTTTGACCGGAGGCAACCCATAATTGAACTTGACCTAGAAATCATCAAACTACCTTCCTGACAAATTTCCAAAAGATTTAGATCAAAACTGCAGCCACTGGAGTGTTAACAAGATTTTTCTATTTTTAGCTCCTGTGACTAGTTTTTGATCGGAAATTACCCATCTTCAAACTTGACCTAGAAATCATCAAAATAACTTTCTTGACCAATTTCCAATAAATTTGGATCAAAACTGCAGCCATTAGTGTTAACAAGCTTTTTTATTTTTAGCTCCTGTGAACTAGTTTTTGACCGGAGATGACCCATCTTCGAACTTTACCTAGAAATCATCAAAACAACCATCCTAACCGATTTCCAGGAAATTTGAATCATAACTGCAGCCACTATATAGAGTGTTAACAAGATTTTTCTATTTTTAGCTCCTGTGACATAGTTTTTGACCGGAGATGACCCATCTTCGAACTTGACCTAGAAATCATCAAAACAACTTTCCCGACAAATTTCAAGAATATTTGGATCAAAACGGCAGCCACTAGAGTCTTAACAAGCTTTTTCTAGTTCTAGCTCCTGTGACATAGTTTTTGGCCGGAGATGACCCATCTTCGAACTTGACCTAGAAATCATCAAACCACTTTCCTGAAAAAATTTCTGAATATTTTGATCAAAACTGCAGCCACTAGAGTGTTAACATGATTTTTCTATTTTCAGCCCCTGATACCTATTTTTTGACCGGAGATTACCCATATTGAAACTTGACCTAGAAATTTTCAAAACAACCTTCCTGACCGATTTTCAAGAAATTTGGATCAAAACTGCAGCCACTAGAATGTTAACAAGCTTTTTTATTTTTAGCTCCTGTGACTTTGTTTTTTACCAGAGATGACCCATCTTCGGTCTTGACCTGTAATTAATTGAGACAAACATTCTGACAAAGTTTGATGATAATCCAATCAAAACTGTGACTGCTAGAGTGTTAACATACCAATTGTTGACGACGAACGACGCACAACGCACGACGACGGACGCCCATCACTATATCTCACCTTGACCACTTCGTGGCCAGGTGTGCTAAAACACAACCAAAATGAAGCGAGCATATAAAACGATTCTGAATACGGTCAAAGCCACGTATTTACCTTTTGGATGCTCACGTCGCAGTTCTAAATATTATGTTTGGAAATCAAACAGCAGATAACATATGCAAATGCATTGTCCATTGGAAGTAATCAGAGTATGTGAATAACAATTGTCTATAAAATGTGCATCCTGACCAGAACTCTATCTTCTGAGACAATTGAAAGTACTTTTCAAAAGCTGTTACTATAATTAAGATTACGTAAACCGTGATTAATTTATGTGATTATTTTATCTTTTCTATCTCTAGCAATAATCAATATCCGTTGCATTGATATTTGACGATTTTCAGTACTTCGAAAAAGTAATATGACCTATAAACATTTTTTAAGTTTTGTTGATGCAGGTTTATATTTATCTGCATCATCGTATTTGCAAACGAATTTTAAAATATTGTTTGTTAATTTATTTCAGGGGATGAACCTTTCATCGTTATCATCATTAATTTTGGGACAGAAATGTCTTTACCAGAGATAGCATCGAGCAATAAAGTACCACTGAAACCTGCTTACGAGAAAATAGTATTTATCGACATGGCTTATAACGAAGATGATAAATTGTACGAGTGTGACATGAATAAAAATGCGTATTCCAAAATCAAAGCTTTTGTTGCCAAGAAAAAGTAAAACGACAAGCAAATTGTTTATATTTGCAGTAACCATTGACCAAAGTAATCATAGTTTTAATGGAATCTTATTCGGTCCAAATAGGAAAATTGACTTTTTATAGTTTTTGTAACACCCTCTTATTGCGATTATATTTCAATATAAGCAAACAATTTAAACCAAACAATAAAATGCATTTGCTAAAAAAATGTCACATGTTAAATCAACGGGAGGAAATCATGAAAGAAATCAAAGCTGTGGAAGTGCCGCCATTTGAGAATATGACTTAAATTGTTTCATACAGCCATTGTTGCTCTTGTCTGCAAGTTTTATATAATTTTGTTGTGATTAGTACATCGGAAGGATCACTCTTTCTCCAGATCGTTATGTCTTATAATCCGTACAAAGACAATAAAGGCATCAACATAAAAAACTGATCCGCTTTACATTTCACAGTATCTGTATATATCATCTGACAAAAAGCTTGCATATAAGTGATCGTCAATTCATTAGTTCTAGTTGGAATAAAATTTCTTTGTCAAACAGATATTTTAATCTCAGTTACTAGCTATTTGGTCATACAGAAATGAAGTGTTTATTATTTTATGCATTTCTTTAGTGTTTGTCTTTGAAATTCATACTTTTATGCAACAAAATGAAAGATATAAAATATAATTATATCATATGTATTCTCTTGTTTATTATTTCTAAACAGTATTAAAAACGTGTAACAATCTTTTGTCAATAGTATTAATATTATATTTAAAAAACAATACAAGCATTTAAGCTTCAAATGAACTACATTGTATATATAATATATTAAGATTAGAGATCATGGTTTTCATTTTATTTTTCATCCGATGATATTTGCATGTATACTAATTATACTGAAAGCCATATCAGAAAATCAAAAAAAATGTAATCTCCGTTGCCTTCCACTTTCTAAGCTGCATGCCACAATATAGAAACATTTTGTAAGAAATAAAAGTAATACTGTGAAATAAAATTAAAGGAACGTCATTAAGGTATATAAGCCTTGAAACAAGTTAATTATGACAATGTACCACCATGACTTTGATTTCCATTTAGATGATATAAGTCTACTTAAATGTTTCTTAAAGAAGGATTGGGTGCTTTATTTAACTTGAAAGACTAATATCAACTTCTGGATAATTGAAAGTCCACGGCAGAACATCTAAAGTTTTTTTCTAAACAATCCTTTACACGAAGGCCGAATGGTTTTATTTCCTATGCTTTGTTGAAAAAGTCGCAATTTTTTGGTTAAGAACTAAATTTCTAGAGGATTTTTACTCTCCGATGATCCTCTAGTTGCATATTGAAGATGAAGCCTTTTTCTACGTAGATAAAGGGTTTATTTCTATAATTAGGTGCACAGTATCGTTTTTAAACACATGTTTTACTATCTACCAGAGCTGCATCAGTACTAAGGGTGTAGTACTTAAGTACCAGTATCAGTACTTGCCAAGTTATGCAGTACCATTACCAGTACCAGTATTAGATTTTAGCTTGGTACTTCAGTACCAGTACTTTTTTGGGGGAAGTAATTATCAGTACCATTACTTTTATATATTCATCAAAGTTTGAATAAATACATAGTGTCATACAAAATTGCAAATATTATTCAACAAAGGAATAAAATCATTTACTTTAAAGTTAATATTACATTTTTTACAACTTTAATGGTTGAACAAAAAAGAATTTACATCATACATTCACGTCATATCTTATTGTTTAGTAACCAGTCAACTGTAATACAATGAAATCATCTTTCATTAAAAACACAAACGTTTTTTGTTGCCTTTCACACCTTCACACCTCTGTTCAATTTATACAAAATAAATAACAACTTTTTATGGTGTAAATTATATCACTTGGAATATGATTATTTAGAAGAGAGACAATTGATAAGTGTTTATCATTTGGTCTTTTTTACTAGTAAATACAAAGTTATAGAAGATTGTAATAAAGATATTTTAAAGTAAAGAGTTATTAAGTCTTTTTATCTCAATTTAATTTTTACTTCAAGTGTTACTCTTTGGTGGTTCTTTTTATGATGAATACCGTGTTAATATTTAAAGGAATATTGCAGCAAATTATCTATAGATTTGATAACGACTTTTCACAAAAATAAAATAATACATGGAATTTACAGCTTTACATTATGAGAAAAATGATGACATTTTTTATCAAAACCAAAAGTAATGCCTAGTAATGCAGCAGCAGTACCACTTTTTAAGACAGTAAATGCAGTACAAGTACCAGTAGTAGCAACATTTTGTAAGAGGTATTCAGTATCAGTACCAGTACTTGCAAAATCGCTGCAGTACGTACTGCAGTACCAGTACCAATACCAGTAATGCAGCTCTGCTATCTACGAATGGACACTCTAATATCTTCGCAAAAGGACCAGCTGTCACAGTTTTTTTGCTATCTATTTTAATGACGAGGATATAATTGTAGCAACACTTTCAAGACAACGAAAAGGAACTCTTCAATAATGTCATGGGTGCTCGAGTATTTGGAAAGCTCTTGCGCCTAATAATTAATTTGTTAATACATTAAAAATAGCTCCGGAAAATTATCCAGCGTTGATTTTTACTCAATTTGTAAGAAAATCAAATTTCGATGTAAATATCAAATCAGTATAATATAAAGCACAGTATTTATACTAATTGGAGCAAACTTTACTATAAACTGAGTAACCAATCTCTATACGCCTGTACAATAGCCCAAGTTGCAATATCGTATATATATCATTTGTGCAATACTCTCCCTGTATTGTGCCACTCCTGTCTGCGCTAATCTATATATATCAGCCAAAATATCAGCGCGTGCGGTACTTTTCAAGCTCTTAGAAATGAGATAAAACCACCCACGTCGACATTATATAGTTTCTCACATCGAATAATCCATGAATAGGAAAATCTCATCAAATGTGTACCGACCCTATAAGTTATGACATGTTTGTGAAAATTGGCAAAAAATTAATTATCTAAATTCAGCCCAGTGTCCAGGTCACATCTACGGTATGACATCTCGATGATATTCGAACTCGCATCGCGCTCTCACAAAACAAGCAGCTTCTGTCTTAGCGACATCACGTAATACAAGACTCAAACAAAAGTTAAATCGTCATAATCTATTTAAAACCTTAACCTATAGTAGATTAACAGTGATACATATCGTGGTGCAATAGCTCAAGACTCTCCACTCCAGCAGAAGATCAATTAAATGTGAAATGACACACACACCTAACCTTTATTATATCATACCTATACTATAAAGAACCTTATGAAAAACTTGACAAAGTAATATAATTTAAATGCGACACCATGTTTATATAAGATAATATTATTATCTAAGAAAAAAGGTAAACTCAAACAATTATATTATATGTGTGTTTATAGACTGACAAGGCATTATGATATACAGTATCCAAAAAAAATAAACTAAATGGATATGTTGAAAACTCAAAAATTGTGCTTAAAACCCTGCAGATTAAGTAATTGAAACCACCCCTATCCCCTGGCGTGTGATTCGTGAGCTGGGATGTGTGTGCAAACAAATAATATGTTCGAACTTCTTAATATAAAAGATTAAGCAAAAAATAGATAGTTAGACACTATTCTAATATCTTTAATGCGGATCAAATCCGAAGTTGCTGTTTCAAATAAATAGTAGTGTAGACCCCTTATGTGCGCACGCGATTTAATAAATTGAAGTAAGAGAGATCTCAGCGATAAGCGAAACTCCGTTAGATCGTTATCTTATTCAAACTATATGAAATAATCACACCAGAGATATAGCAACCTGCCATGTAACACATATGAGCAATAACTATTATTTAAGTCAGAAGATGCGTTGTGATTTCATGACTCGTAGCACTATAATTCACCATATGCCAATATATTTCGTATAAGATAGTAACTGATTTTTCAGAATATATACGTGCGACAAGTCTCTTTATAGCATTTAACCCCTCGAGCTATGTATATACCTCCCTATATTCTAAACACTTACCGGATGAAGTGAGTTTGTGTAAATTATTTATATTATTTTTAAATAAATGAGTTAGCCGAGTGAGTAATTGCATATGAAATGTGT
The DNA here is from genome assembly GCF_026571515.1 of Ruditapes philippinarum. Taxonomy (NCBI): domain Eukaryota; kingdom Metazoa; phylum Mollusca; class Bivalvia; order Venerida; family Veneridae; genus Ruditapes; species Ruditapes philippinarum. The sequence continues at coordinate 11,397 of NW_026856923.1, read as the reverse complement.
ATGAAATTTAATTTACAACTTCACCGACGAATAAAGGGTGGACAAACGCCAAAACATTGGAGCAAAGCATATAATACATATTACGTATAATACATGTATCTTTACCAGAAGAATTCAAAATGCAAATGGAGACTGTAATTAGTTGTGTAAGCGCTACGTCACGTCATTAAAAACGGCAAATGTAGGATTTTGCCTATCTACTCAATTTTTACTAATTCAGTTTCGCGGTACATTAGGTCTGCCGTTTATATATCAAGAAGTATCAACAAAAAAAATTCTGAAAAACACCCGTTATATAATGCGAAAATATACCGTTAAATTCGGACTGCTACTTTGAGCCATGTTTGTTGATTTTCTGTTCATTTTCGGATGACCCAAAGGTAAATAGAAACCCTCTCAGAACACAAAAGTTCATTCACTTTAAATGATTCTAAAAACTTGCGTTTATTTCATCATTTTCATTATTTTATCAAAGAGACGAAAAGGTTTACATATGTATAGTGAAATTTTGAATTGAAAAACATCGGCAGATGTGTTCATACAGCGGTTATCATTTAACCTTTAATGAAATTAAAAATGTTTCTATTGACAAGAATGCCAGGAATAAAGATTTTAAGTGTACCATTTAATCCTCCATCCTTTAGATCTTTAAGAATACCATAATTCTTTTCGTTACTCTCCTGCGCATCGGTCGAATGTTCCACTATCGCTCACTTAAGTAACGGGAGTGTATTCAGTAAGCTGCGAAGGGAGCGTATTGTATCGTAAGCTTTTTTTCAAGATCGATGAAAATAAAAACCTAATGCTGTTTATTTATAAAAGTATCTGTAATAAAAAAATCGAGGTGAACAAGATTATTGTTTGTACTACGTTGTTAACGGAATCCTGTCTGAAGGTCAAAATTCAAAATACAAAACCAAGCAGTTATTTTTTTTTTTTTTCATTTTCGTTTTGAATAAGCAGCGTGTAAGTGAAATTGGACGGTTATTTGCAGAGTCAGTGCTGAAGATTTTGAATAACAAGACTTTCCAAATATTAGGAATATTAGCGGATACCGAAATGTTATTAATATTTTAAGAAATTATGATAAACAAGATCAACAAGGAAAGGCGGCGTTCAATGAATGCAACCCAAGTCATTCAATTCATAGTAAATATATTCTGGACCTGCTGTATATTTTTCGTTGATAAAATCAACTAAATCTTCGATAGAAAGGGGGCATTGTACATTTCCTCATTTGCTAAAGTAAAATTTATTTGTTTTCTTTCAACGTTAGAGAGGGATTTTGCACTTTTTCATTATCCCCCATTTACAGACTCAACGTACAAAACGACAAAATTGAAAATGTTGGTATGATTGAGCCTGTTCATAGAGGTACTGGAATGTGCAAGTTACCGTCCACGCACCCTAGCACCGACTTAAGCTGTATTCGACATTCACCATGAACTGGTAAAATTTGGAATTTTGAATCATCCGCTGATGTATTCATATGGCGGTTATCACGGTGCCTTCAATGTGACATGTAAGTGCCATTCCATGAAAAGCGGCGTATGGTCATCAATTCAAAAACATGAAATTTTGAAAGGGGATCAGAGGTTATGAAACCTGCATATCACAGATAATACGTCAAAAGACAAATTTCAAAAGCAGACCACATATCCTAATGGTGATTCAATAGTATTCAGGTGTGGAATACCGGAACCACCCAACAAGAAAATAGCCGAATGGAAAGGAATGGAATAAATTACCACAACAATAATGTCGTGCTGAACGATCTGTAAGGATAGGATATATATATATCCCTGATTGAATGTACGAGGCGAGTCTGTAATTTTCATGTATTATTATACCCCGGGCATATACATATTGACCCGACCGTCCGTCTGCATGTACGGGGTTTACCTCAAACGGCAAGTTGGATTTTTCTTCAGTTCTACCTACACCAATGACCTCATACTTTACACACTTATCAACACTAAGTACATGATCTGGGCAATTAACATAACTATGGCTTCCATTTTAACCAAATTACTGCCCTTTTCATGCTAAGAAAATTTATAATTGGTTAACCTAAAACGGCAAGTTTGATATATCTTAAGTTCTATCTTTACTAATAGCTTCATAATTACCACACTTACTTATCAATACAAACTACAAGATATTGCCACCGAGGGAGGAAGTGTTACACGAGGGATGGAGTTTTTATGATAACTTGTCAAGGAGTTCTTGTGATAACTGTCACGGTGTTCGTCGGAAAACTATTGTATATACTGCAAAACACACGTCAGAAATGGTAATTTCATCGGTAAAAATGAGTTTTAAACTTTAATGATTAAGATTGCCTTACATATTGTATTATGTGTCAAAAACTAATTCAAAGTCCATTTTTCATCGCCTCTTGCTAAAAATCTGATAATTTTGAGTAAATTTTTTTAAAAATTTGCCAATTCGCAAGTATTGACCTGTTTATTTCAAGTCTTCATTCTTGCCATACGTAATTACCTAAGCCCCGACCTACTACTTAGGTGGGCCTGCGTTCATTGAACGCCGCCTATCCTTGTCGATCTTGTTTATCATATTTTACAAATTCAGACCCGATTTTTTAAGTGTCCCGGAGTTCTTGTGATAACTCAAAATGTGTCCTGGAGTTCTTATGGTAGCTTTTGTTACTGCCAATGTGTTTCTTGCGCTAAATTACGGCACGTTTTAGCGTTTTTTATTATTCAGTAAAATATATATTTACCCTTTTGCCCATAAGGACATTATATATTGACATATGTTTTTCATATATGGTAAGAAGAAGACTTGAATGATATTCTTTCTTCTGATTGAGGTAGGGGTCAGTGGGTCAAGGTCACCAGTGCTAAAAATTGATTTTTAAACTTTTGCCTATACAGCCTTTATTTATTGACAGATGTATTCAATATTTGATAGGAAGTTAACTTACATGATATTCTTCTTTTGATTGAGGTAGGACCCAGTGGGTCCAGTTCAAGGATGCCAAAAATAGATTTCTTCACATTTGCTTTTACAGCCTTTAATTTGGTTAATATAGAATTTATTTTAGTTCGATTGTGTAGGAAGCTATAAGCTTATAGACACACTTTCGAATCCGTTCCTGGAACCAACCAGTACTGAGCAATGAGTGTAAAGTTTCTTGCTCAAGGAAACAACGACTTGCCCCTGACGGGGTTTGAACCCATGCGATTAGCGATTACTAGATTACTAGTCCGACACGTTAACTACTCGGCCATGCCGCAACTTTAAAGCCTTTAATTTTTGCCCGATAACTTGCATCGTCTTCTTCCGTTTAATTGATAAGGGGGCAGTTGGGTCAAGGTCATCCATGACAAAAAACGTAAAAAATGTCGACGTCATCATTTTTTGTCTAGTTTTGGTTTAAAAACGTCAATAAAATAAAGCTGTTTTGATAACTGAGCTGATACATCAGTTATTAAGAATTTGGTTTAAAAGGAAAATATGGACAATTTAGTGAGTATTATACTGTTTAAAAATTTATCACTTCATATTAAACAGTAAATTCTTTGTCTGATAAAAATTTCAGGGAAAATCCTTTAGGGCATAACTCCGTGTTAAAAGTAAATTATCTAGACTTGCAAATGAAATCCATAAGGTTTTGTTAAAACCAGTCCAGCAGTTGCAAAGAAATTCCGATATCTCTATATTGCAACTACATAACTAATGAAAAGGGCCATAACTCTGTGCTGAAGGTCTGATTCTAATTAAGAGCCGATGTATGAAGCATAGAAAAAATTTTGTATATATGCATAATCATAAAACTAATCACGGACCATAATCTGTGCCTGAAGGTCTAACTGAAACAGGCAAAAATATGCGCATTCCTTAAGAATTTGCAGGTTTCATTGAATTAAGCCGCTGCGTTGCAGGGTTTGGCATGGAAACGATAATTACTTTATAAGCATACTGCATAACCTATTAAGGGCCATAATTCTGTGATGAAGGGTCTGACCGGATCAATCTCCTCTTGGTATTGATTGTTCCCATAAAGTTTCATATATATAGTTCCCATATACTTTCGTTGAATTCCTGCCAATCATTGCAGAGAAGTAGCATGGTAACGATTATTGCTCTATATGCATAATCAAGGGCCATAACTCTGTGTTGATGGGTAAGACCGGACCAAAGCGATGATATGCACATATCCTATTGGTATTGATGGTTCTCATATAGTTTCGTTGAATTCCAGCCAGTAGTTGCATAGATCTAGTGCGAAACGAAATTCGGACGGAAGGGTGGACGGACAACGCCAAACAATATCTCCCTCCCGATTCCATCGGCGGGGCAAAAACAATAGCCAGGCGAAACAACATTTGCAAACATTTCAAGTCCTTACATCTTGAAAGATAAGCTTGAAAAACATTGATTTTGTAAATTTCGTTTGTTGTTATTTTAAATTTCTGATGATGCGATTACATTCTGTAGAAATTAAATCATCAAATTTATACATATTTAATCGTCTATAATGATAAGTTTGTACAATATTTTTTCACAAAACACGTTCTCTAATGCATTTAAAGTATTTCAATATTTGTATATCACAAACTTGGTTTTGACATTTTTGATTCATAAAGATATTTATTATTTAAATTCAAATATCCATTTAACAATGTCAGATGAGCTTTAATGATAGATCTAAATGCAGAATAAAGTGCCTGCACATGTAGACCGAGCCTTTTCATAATGTTGAATGAATTAAAAGGTGGTTAGCTGATTCTTTTGTCACGAAATAAACACTATTTCAAAAGCGACAAACCTTATTAAAATTATATTTGACATGGTTCTTTGTACAGAAGGAAAATATAACCAAATAAATACCACGAATAGTTATCAAATAACTTAAGTTTTATTTGATTACTAAACACATGTATGCATTTATATTGACTGTTCACATTAACCGTTAGGGTCGTCGTGTTGCCAAATTTTACTTTGTTGAAAAGATATATTATGCACAAATTTAAACTCTACAAAATTTAGGTTAATACAATATAAATACAGTGACATTAAAACAAACGTGATGTTTTTAGCAGAAAAAAAATATAATAAAACGGGTATTGTTATAGCCATGTCGGCGGTGCCGTTGCAAACCCAAAATTTTAAACGTTGATATTTTAAGTTCTCGGTGTATTTTCTTCATACTTGACCACACAAACATTTGGTTTAAGACCTTTAAGAAGACAAGACTAAGCTTGACAATGACCTTCAAGACCAAATGTCTAAATTTGCTTGAGTTTTGCTTTAAGTGGATATAACTTAAATTGTTATTTTCAAATTTATGAAACTTATACACAATCTTTTACGATAGAACTTTAGGTTAACAAAACTGTAACCTTCATTTATAAACCTTGAAGTCAAAACAATGAAATTTCTTCTTTTTCATTTGCTGTAACTGGATACAAGACTTAGTCGTCTATGTCAATTATTATATCGGACTTGATTTATACTTGTACAAAAAAACTTGCTACTAATACAACATATTGAATAATACATATGAAACCTTCACATGTAATTGACTGACTAAATAATGAATTTACCTTGTTTTTTTTTTGTAACTGGATATTACTTGTTATTTATAAATATATTTAAATTCATATTTAGACATATTTAGACACATCTTCTAGGTCGGGACCTTTATATTATCCAACTCAAATTAACATTGACTCCTGTATAATCTTGGCCTTGTAGGTCAAATTATTGAATTTTCAATTTGAATTTGAGTGGCTGTCACTTGGTAATCAATGGATAATTTTCATACTTGGACAAAACAACCTTTCGGACAAGACCTTCTAAGAGGGCTGAACTAACCATGTCCTTTAAATGATCTTGACCGTCAAGGTAAAATTATTGAATTAGGTTTAATTGTCATTATTTTGTTATTTATGTACGGATTTAATTCATACGTGAAAAACAACACAAGTGACAAAACGGACATGTTGTATAATTGAGATATGACCTTTACTGTTAAGATAAGATGATATTTTCTTAACCTTGTCATTTACTTATGAAAATGATACTTCGACAAAAGAACAAGTGTGACACCAAACAAACACAGGACAGGGCACAAGGACAATGCTCAAAACGGGGTTTATTTAACACAAGAGGGCCATGATGGCCCTGAAATCGCTCACCTAAATATAGAAACTCTCCATGACAAGGAACAAGTAATATTGAAAACTACAAAACACAAATGATATAAAATTTAGGTCTTAAACTGATATCACAAAGTTCATATTGTATCTGAAATAGTGCATGTGTAAAAACATTACTGGTTGCTAAGGAAAAACAACAGTTATAAAAGACGTGTAAATATAAGGCCAGTGCTTTTATTTGAACAAACTTGGTAGAAGATGTTTCATGCTAAATATCTAAGCTCTGGGTCTTTGAGTTTTCTTAAATAAATTTTTATGTAACAATATACATGTAAGGAAAAGCAATAACTCCCTTCTGCATGGAATTCAATTCTTTGAACATTTTTTAAAGGTGACCACCAAAGAAAAATTCCTCTGAAGTTTAGATGAAATTGGCTTAGTGGTTCATGAGATGTCGTTTAAAGTAAAAGTTTACCGACGGTCGGATGGACCGACGCTAATCACAAAAGCTCACTATGTCACTTTGTGACAGGTGAGATAAAAATCAATATAGGAAATCATAGAAACCGACAACGAAATTAAAGACGACTAATTAATATGCCTACAAATGTAAAAACGTGTAATGGAAGGGGACTTGGGGGTTGCAGCAGGAAGGGTGGGGTTTAAAATTGAAACACGAGGGCCATAATGGCCCTAAAATTGCTCACCTGAATATAGACCACGGGGCGCGGCCAATTTAGACCACATGGCATTTATTTGAACAAACTTGGTAGACACTCACTAGAAGATGTTTCGTGCTTAATATCTGAGCTCTAGCTCTTTGGGGATTTTAAAAGAGGATTTTTTAAGTTTTTACAATATACATATAAGGAACATCAATAATTCCCTTCGGCGGGACAATTTTTACCTCAGGGTTTTTATTTGAAAAAACTTGGTAGACACCCATTAGAATAGTTTTCATGCTTAATATCTAAGCTCAAGCTCTTTGGGTTTTTTAAAAAGAAGATTCTTTTAAGTTTTTACTATATACATATAAGGAAAATCAATGACAGGGCCATTTTTGATCCAAGAGCTTTTAATTTGAACAAATTTGGTAGACACCCACGTGTTAATATCTAAGCTCTAGCTGTTTGGTTTTTTTTAATTTAAGAATTTTTTTTTCTACATATACATATAAGGAAAATCAACGACCCATGCTAGGGCCAATTTTGACCCCAGGGCATTTATTTGAACAAACTTGGTAGACAATTTTTAGGAAATGTTTTGTGCTAATATCTAAGCTCTAGCTATTTGTGTTTGTAAGATTATTTTTTTTACTCTTACATATAAAGAAAATCAATGACCGGCTCAGGCGTCACCAATTTTGATCTCAGGGCTTTTATTTGAACAAACTTGGTAGGCACTCATTAGAAGATGTTTCATGCTTAATATCTGCTTAATATCGAAGCTCTAGCTTCTTGGTTTTTTTAAGTTTTTACTATAAACATATAAGGAAAATCAATAAACGCCCGGGATGGGGCCAATTTTGACCTAAAAGCTTTATTTTGAACAAACTTGGTAGACACTTACAAGATGTTTCATGCAAAATATCTAAGTTCTAGCTCTTTGGGTGTTTTAAAAAAAGACTTTTGAGTTGTTCTTTCGGTTGCCATGGCAACCAGAGTTGTGCATGAAATCAAATTCTTTGAAGAATTTTCAAAGGTGGCCACCAAAGGAACATTCCTGTAAAGTTTGTATGAAACTGGCTAAGTGGTTTATGGGATGTCGTTTAAAGTAAAAGTTTTCGGACGGACGACAGACAAATGACAAATTTATGAAAAAATCCAAGATTTCAATAAATTTCTGCAATAAAAAATAATCATTACGCAACAATCAAAATATTGTATCTTAAAAATTAAATGTGCGTTCACCTTAAAAGCATGCTTTAGAATTATAGATTACACGTTTTACTGTTTATTTGCTGCACGCAGCGTCTAGTAGATATGCATTCGTCTATTCAACAATGGGGAAAATTTTAGACTTGATTTTGTGTATCTTTTTTGGTTTTAACAAAATCACACAGTTTTCAAATTTTCTAAGATATAATAGCTTTTCTGATGTACAACATGTCACCGAGCTTTAAGGAATTGAAATTAACGGTTACCTGAAGTGATAGTGTCATGTCTGTATGTCATATTCTTTTTATCATTATCTAATTGTACTTACCTAATAAATAACGTGCCAATGAGCCAGTCTATAGCCGATCGTTCTAAAACTTAACAGTTAAGAGAGATAACGATTGATGCAGTGTCACTCCGCTTCTTTTGAAGTACGGCTCCGCCTTAATCACCAAATTTAATATGATGCTTACTCTGTATGCTAGCATTTAGTCTTCGTTGACGGAGGAAAGGAAACCAGGACAACTATGATCAATATCACTTTCCTGTAATTAAATTGCAAGTTACAAAGCCTTAACAACGCCTTCTATCAGAGAGGCGGTTCTCTCTCAATCGTAAAGAAAGTACGCTTAGCTCAACCATCAAGTTTCAGTCAGACCTGCGAGGCAAATATGCAATATTGTGTTTAATCAAGTAGTTTAATCTTTAGAAATAAGAAAACAATACGTAACTAAGAATTGATTATATTTAACAATTTATTCATAACTATTATTTGACATTACAGACATATTTAATGACAGTACTGTTCGTCCTCGAAATCATTCGAACCAATATTTAAATGGACATATTCTCGGTGCAACGAAGATATGTTTTTTACCTCTGTCTTTGTCTTGGATTTATTTCAAGTCTATCAATCATTTCAATTTTACTTGTTATCCAATTTATTTTGCTTCGACAAGACCTTTCAATCTTTGTCGCACCAGGCAAACATTTCAGACAAGGCATTACTTTGGGAATTTATGCATTAAGTTCTACTTTTTCACAAAAATATGTCACGTACTGTAATTATTAAACAACGAGCACATACCAAGGACATGAAGAAAAAAATTGACAAGTTCTTCGGATATTTAACAGTAATAGAGAACGATTTTCAAGGCTAATTTTGTACATTACCTGTAACTGTTCACATCATTTGGCGGCATCTTTGATGTGCAGCATCAACATTTAACTTGTTACTTTTAAGGAATAAAAAAACATTTTACCAACATTATTGTACAAAGTCCCTTTAATATATAATATAATTATATGGTTCTAAATGTAACGATATACATGCATATAATGATTTACCGTTATAACAAATGGTACTTCAATGTCTAGGCAACGCTTCTGCCTACAATGTAATGTTTTCTTAATAAGATTTTGAAACAAAAATTACAAAAAGTAGATAAACAATTTGGTAGTAAAATTTATATTTATCATCTACCTATGATTATGTTTTAGAAACCAAAAAGCTCAATCAGCATTCCTATGACGATATTACGGATATGGCAAAAACTCAAAGACAAAAGGATTTTTTAAAATTAGTTCGATTGTCAAACATACTTTTCAATCTTTCCAATCGATTTATCAAGATAAGATTTATTTTCCAATGGATATCAAATAAATACATCCGTTATCAATTATACCAATATTACATTTTCTGTCTTTGTTTATATTAAATGTTACACTGTAGAATTAAATTCATTTTTCCGAGATGACGATGAATAAAAAGCAGTAAAATGAGAAAAGAAAGAAGTTTAATTTCAAAGTTTAAAGCATTATCATACCGGACATTAATTTAGCCGTAGATGGGAGTTCTTAAATAATGTAAGAGAGGATAAAGTTGCAAGCCATTGTTTCTGTGGAAACTGTCATAATGAGATGCACTAAAATTCAATTTTGAATACCTTTAGGTGCCTTCTTGGTGTTGTGGCTGGGTTGTGCCAGGGGCTGCATTCTGTTAACGTCACCTTTGTCTTGTTGATCTTTGTTCTCATTTTATTTGCTTACTTTACACTAAGGCATGTTTATAAACGATAATATAAAAAGTAAAAGCTTGGAATAACATTTTTGTAATTTTATATATTACTGTACACATACACTCAGTCAGAGAAACATGAAATTGCCTTTCTAGACGGTTAAATGAGGCAATCACCTTAAGCCGACACCTGCGTGGCACCGATTCTGCTCCAGGACTTGTTAAGGTAGACACTTGAGCAAATTTTGCAGATTTTTTTTCAGATATTTTTTAGAAGTGACACGGAATTGTCGAACAACTGGCTCTAGAATATTTCAATTTTAAGCCTAACATGACCTCGGGTAGCTCAAGGTTTTGCATATTGCTTAGTTTAGCAACATTTGAAGAAAAAACAATACATGGCTTTTAATACTAGTGATCCCTTACACTCACTCGAAATGTTCGCGGTGTGAAAATAAGAAATTTGACATATTACAATTTGTAACACCTTAATTGTATATTTCATGGATTAATGTTTCAGCAATCATAAGGGATACTAACCTAATGTATAAATCGAAAAAGTCCAAATCTAACATCATATTAAACACATTTTGATATGTTGCCCTTTATGAAAAATTTCGCACTAGAACATGTTTTCCTATGTAAAAACACTCGAGTTTAGATATAACAATTACCTTCAGACGAATATTGCACTTAATAGCATACGAATGTGAGACACTTGTACATTTGTAACTATTGCTATTCTTTAATTTTCCTAAGATTCATACAAGTTCATAACCCAGATTAATGTTTACATTGACGACGCAAAATGTCGCTTTATGTTCATTGGTTGGCAGATAAACATACATTTTTGCCCGTCGGAAAAAAGTTGCTTGATAAATCTAACTTTTCAGTGTCCTTTTGTAGGAATTTCCGAAAATTCCGAACGCACGAAAATTAATAGGATATTAGAAACAATATATTTACGAATGATGTGTGTACTGTTTCGATGGCACACAAATTTCGTCGTTTTATTAAAGAAAACATGCTATCGTTAGTGGAAACTATTATGTAAGAAAAGTTGTACCACGATACTGTAGTCAATAAAAAGCAGTTAACATCTATCTTTGTCTATAATAAGTTAGTTATTGTATTGCTTTTTAAAACAGTAAATCCAAAAAAGGTCTGTGTGAATAACAGATCCACTGAAATCATCTTTACTATTGTTTAGTTTGTTTCCCTTATTTTACAAGCAATGTGTAAAATTTTGTCTTTTAAATAACTGTAATAAAGATCGCCCGTACTGCTTAAAATTTTGACAATGATAAAAACACAAAAATATTTAGATGACGATGTTAATGCCGTGCTGCGACAACTTTGGAACCAAGTTTCGCTG
>NW_026856922.1:0-10542 GCF_026571515.1 Ruditapes philippinarum | reverse complement strand
ATTTTTGTGTTTCCTTATCATAGATTACGCATCTAGTAATGGTCATGTTGATAATATTTTTTTTCATTTCATTATGACATTTTTTGCATTAATTAAATAACTACATGTATAATATTCGTTTACATTTGAAAAGTCATTTATGTTGCTGAAATGTTATTTTTTGACAACTCCTATTTTTCCTTTGATGTTTGACAAGATCCGGAAATACAGAAACGTACGTACGTTTGACATAAAACAAATGATATAAAGGTTATTCAAGTTATGAAATCGGATAAAGATATTTTTATATTATTTATTTTCTCCAAACGAAGTTGACTGCATTGTCATCACAAAAAAACTTTAAGAAATTAAATAGAAGATAAAGCAGCTCCAGCTAGAGTTAAAATGTGTCATTTTTCACCACGACCACAGGCCTGGAATTCGATAACACTCTATGAGCACCTAACTAAACCAACCTTTCTATATTATATAAATAACACACGGGTTTGTGGGTAACAGTAAAAATATCATCCCGAGGTAAATACTGTATTTACAGTATTTTTACGAGGGATGATATTTTTACTGTTACTCACAAACCCATGTGTTATTTATTTTATTACCCCGAACAAAAATACTGAGATGATCTGAAATTGTCAACTAAATCTAACTGTATCAAAAATAAACCAAGAGTAACAATAACTAAACTGTCCTTACCTTTTAAGTTTTAAGTGTACTTTACTGTACTGTAGGCCTACTTGAGAAGTTTTTTTTCTCTTTTATTCTTTAAGCAAGTGATGATATCTACAAATCATAAGCATACAATAAGCTAGGTTTTATTTAGGAAACAAAACACTAACCCATTTACACGGTTATGATCTGTGAAATCTGATCCTTCTGTTTCCAGAATATTCTTAGCATGGTTTTTGACAAAATAACGATGATATCCTATGTCCACCATATCTGTAACGTTTCACTGATTAAATTTGTTAAATAATCCTTTGTTGCATGCTTAAATCTTCTGCATTTTTCAGTTTGACACAAAATTATTTACATTGCAATCACTTCCGTTGAAAACGGATGTTCACTTTTTGACTATTGAGCAAAAAGATATTTTATACGCGAAAAGCACACCAGGGTACAAACAACTAAATTTTACGAGTGTCATGGGGACTCCAGAGGAGAAATTGATGTCCTATCGGGGTTTAACGTTGAAAATAAGAATGAATCGAGAAAAAAATGGCGGCCATTTTATTTCATTTTATTTAGGAAATAGACCACGTGACCGCTTAAAAAATACTGTTACCTATGTAACAGTACAAAATTTTTAGTCACGTGGTACACTTGCATTAACAGTAAAAATAACTCCCAGAGGCCTATGGGAAATTAGCATTACGAAAAAAGTGAGGGGTAATAATCCCGACTGTTCAATAATAAACTTCGGGTGTTATCAATACTAAGCTAAACTTACACGCTGATAGAAGTTCCATTCGGGAGGAGAATTTTCATTAAAGACACTGAAAAGAGTTGCTTTGTTCAGTGTCAACTGGTTCTGAGATACGTACACATTTGGAAACTAAAGGGGGGATAATGTTGAACAAGCGTAACAAGTACAACCTGTATTGACAAATTAAGTTGTTTCGACGTCGTGTTTATCATGTATTTTTTATCTCTCTCTCTGGGTGTGTAATTCGTATGATATTATAAGTTACGTGTCAAATCAAATATGACATGTGCTTCAATTATTAAAAAATGACATAATTATTGCACAAGTCTTGGAACTTCCAGAATAATCCTCGTATTAATGGACCTTTCCGTTTTTTCGTAGAGCGGAACATTTAGCCACACCTTTTCTATTCATTGCTAGGTCAACTGCTCACAAACAGTATCACAAACATAAGCACGTGTTCTTTTTGCAAACCAGGTCAACCAGTGACTATGTATTATCTCAGTGTAGCGATTGGATAACAAGTTAGCCAATTTACATAAAACTGTAAACACTGGAAAGGTCAATGAAACTTAGAAATGATATCCCACAGGGAACACAATATTTCGATTTCGATACTATATGAAAAAACAATGCATCCTCCAACATAACCTAGAAACACAAAACCATCGGCAAGGAGCCCAGCAGCATGCTAAACACACACAAGAGAAGAAACAAACCTCCATACATAATGACATTTATCAAATAGGGTTTGAAGACATATTAAAATGTAAACATATAATGTTCATGGCTAGGCTAGGCAATCACAGTACATAACAAATCACTAATTCATCTTCTAAATTGTTCACATGCCATTTTAGCGTTTACGAGGGTTGTTCAAAAAGTAATAGGACTGGGAGTCTTGCATATTCAAATTTCATTCAATTTAGAATATTTTCATATGTACAGCGATCGTAAAATGTTTTCTACAATTCAAACATATTTTTTAAATCTATTGTGATAAACGCGTTTTTCCTTTGCTATTGAATAACCATGGTAACACGCACCCGGCGCAGCACATAAATATAGTTAAAGGAGCTGCGTTGTACTTCTAATTTATTCATAAATAACTATCTGCTTTTCCCTGAATTCCATCAAAACATTGAAATATACTTATGTGACATTATGTTCAAATTTGACGTCATTCTGACATGAAATGGCCTAATTATTAAATTTTGAACAGCAGCGGTCATAGCGTTTGTTGTAGAAATATGACATTCGTTAACAAACTGAAAATATGTGCGATCGTTAAATTTTGCCGACATATTGACTATAATCATTCAGATACACACAAAATGGTAAAATTAACAAAGGACAATTATCCTGCCATCAGGACACTCGTTGTCAGCTGGCTTAAGCAATTCAAAAACTGCGAATGCAAGATCACTAACGGGAAAGGGCGGCGAGGATAAAAGTTAAAAATTTAGTGGACGTTAGTGACGTCAATTTCAAAAGCGCTACAAAAGAATCCACGGTAAACGGTACGCGAACTGTTTCTCGTTGTTTGTATCATCTTCGGGTCTACTTGTTCTGTTTTAACGAAATGATTGTTAATAAGACATTTGTTATAACCACTTGTTTTGTATTTAACTAGATATACGTGTAATCAATAAATTAATGTAATAATTAACGGTAATAAGTGTCAGTGTTTTCCCAAAACTTGTATTGATACTCGATAGACTGTGCTAAGTAGCAAAAGGATACTTTTCAATTGATAAATATTGTTATTGTTCTGTATATAATCATATTGTTTTAAAACCATACGATGACATGAGTAAATTAATAACATAAATTGCTTTTGCATTAAAATTTAAAGTCCTACTAAGTTCCAAGGTTACTCAAAAACACGAGAAAAACCGGACAATGGCCGGCTATCGGGCATTTTTTTTTTGAAACAGTGGAACGAGAATGTGATCGCATTTTTTCTTGCTTCATCTCCACATATGAGGCCTAGCAAAAGTTACATGATTCATACACCTAGAGACTAGGGAAACTACTTTCAGAAAGAATGATGCTTGTTACAATTTCTATTTATTTTACGACGTCGTGAACGTCAATTATTGTATTGTTAGCGTGCGCCGCAATTCGTACCCCTTGTCATTTGAAAATTTCACAGAATTTTTATTTGTTAACATTTTGAATTGAATTTTTCACTGTATATAAAGAACATGTTCCGATATTTGTTTCATGTAAAATTGTGTACGTAAATTGAAAACTGTGAACAGTAGAGCGGCAGTCCTATTACTTTTTGAACAACCCTCGTATATCACTGCAACGAAACGAGTATACAAACAATCGGAATATCACATTGACCATACTGACTTCAAGCAATCCAATTGCATCAACCAAATAACTTGTCTGGGTAAATATCAGTATTTGTATATTATCGAGGTAAGTGTCATTCTTGAATGAATTGATCAAACTTACTGCTTGCTTTTTAAGCAAGACATCTATTATTTACAATGATATAGTGAACCACTTTTCTCTGTTATCCTGGAAAAGGAAATAAATTAAAGCCAAAATAATCACAACACATTATCATACCTAGTCCTGTAAATTGCAAAGCTGGTATCATTTAGAGTATACTTTATATGCTTAGGAATAATTATGATAAAAATAAGCAAACATATTTACGCATTAATTGTTCTGTTTCGCCTATTTACCTTAATTGTTGGAAAGCAACTCGTTTGGCAAGAATTCATTGTGAATAATGAAAACGAAACGTAAATATTTCATGCAAAAATCGTTGCACTTTTGTACATTGACAACAGTGCCAACATTCATTGTCTACTATTTGTACAAAGTACCCTAAGATATACAAGTGGAATGATGTTATAATGGTAAAGGTATCTGCCGCTCAACCTAGAGATCTTTTGCTCAAGCAAAGCTTGAGCAACGACATATGTACTTACATTTCGCCAGTACTGGTAAGACGAAGTGAAGGCATCGAACAATTGAGCTGATATAAATATGTCTTAACATTCAAAACCAAAGACCCAAAAGGGCCTTAACATAATTATTTCACTGCGGTTTTCATGTGATACATTTGTAGTCAACGTACATAAGAAGAAGACATAAGAACATTTTCACTTCAACTTATAGAATGAGGATCAACAAGTACGTTTAATCTCGTTTCCTCGTTTCAATTTTATTATTGCTATCAGATATGGCTTAATCAAACAATTCGTCAGCATAGTCAGACAAATGTCAACACGTTCTTGCATTGATAACACTAAGTGATGACATTTATTTGAACAAAACCACAATTGATGCTTAATTACCATGAACACAATCCCTGGACACACACCCTCTAACATTATTGAATCCTTTTGTGTTTTAATTGCATAGCGTATGGTTTATTTACTTGAATCCTCGAGCATTTCTCTAATGTATTTCATCTACTGCATTTCTTGACCATATAAATGTAGTTAATATATGAATTAACTTACAATAAATCATGGCATTAAGCAAAATTAATGATACACTCAATTCGACTGTCACATTTTAAAACATTAAATAAATCTAGAAAGCGTGACACATTTGAAGGAATGAAAACAACAAATTTACACAATAATTGTAGACTCGTAACACTTTGTCGTGCGAGAAATGCATTAAATGAAATACATTACTTTATTTTCACACCAAAATGTTAAAACGAATTGTTACGTATCTAATCAATCCTATCTTTAAATTATTTTCCTTATAAAATACGAAACACATCAATTTCATTATTATTTTTACTTAATAATATTATCATAGATGTGTTTTATGTACTCTTTCCAAATAACGTTAATCAATGACTTTTTTTCTTGGCTTTAAATCTACTAAACCAAAGTGAGGATCAACTTTGTAGAGTGGCTTTAATCAATATCCAATAACAGTCACATGTTCATTATTATATTATCTAATTCGTTTTGAAGGACAGATTTTACATATGAAAAGTTTGCTGTAACTGCTAGGGTTGCATAAATAATATATATCATTTTTTAATATCTTATGATGATACTTATAAGACTAAGCATGATATATGTAGTTTGATACAGGCGTAAAAAGAAAGAAATAAATATAAAAAAATGAAATGATTTATATAACTTTACACGTATCTTTATGTTAATACCTGTGTCTTATATATTAAATGCATGCAGAAAATCATTCAAGGATCAGCCATTACGAGAATATCCTTTCCGAGAAGAAAACGATGTTAACAAGACATTCTTTCGTACAATTTAAGACAAATAAGGTGCCCTGCAATGCACGTTATTATAATTTATAAAACAAACGATAAAACAAAATCAAAGACTGTTTCCCATAAAAGTTTGTAATAGACTAGTGCGTTCTCCTTTTCAGAAACAAGATCAGTAATGAAAAGATTTAAATAAATATGGTATTGCTTTAAACGTCTATTAAGCCTTAACAATATTTTATCTTTGAAAAAGCTTTTTACATTTATTTGTCAATGTCTGGTTACAATTTCAAAAATGTTACTCATTTGTCATATAACAGCTAAACCATCTTTTGATTTGTTTGCGTTTTTGGCCTTTTTTAGTTACAGTAATTTGGAAAGTCAAAAGTGCACTTTGTTAACATTTTGTTATCTTTTTTCCACAAATTGTTAAACATTCAGCGCTATTTGTGTCATCTTTTAATTCATTATTATAAACTAATGTTGACATTTCTACAAAAGAAATATTATTCATTTCTACGGTTTTTACAAATAGTGTTAATTGTTGATTTCTGCTATATGTTAGGGGCGTGGACGTTAGATTGCACTTTCCTGTGTCATGTATAATAGCCAGTATCAGCGTTTATAAACAGGCTCAAACAAGCCTGCAACCTGCAGCATTTTCAACTTTGACGTTCTTAACGGATTCTGTTTTTTCTGCATTTTAATTTGTATTTTAATTGCTAAAAACGATAACAATAAATTTACAATACATCAGCTTGTTATTATATCAATTACAAAATACAACATGACCAGAATTACCAATGAAGTGTTTTTCGTTGTACATGATATTATTCCTTGAAGGTTTAACCCTTTCGCTGCCAGAGGGTTATTGTTTTATTGATCACCTATTTGCCAGAGGGTTGTCTAAGAAATTACTATATTATTAATTAATATAATTAATATAATTATTATTATTTGTTATTAGTATTATAATCACTATATATGTTTCCAAATCTGTTAGTATAATCATAATTATTGTCGATGGTATAATTTTCTTTATTATTATTATTATTTTAATTATTAATTTATTATTATAATTATTATTATAGAAACGGCAAAAGCCGAAAATAACAGGTATTGCATAAGCCGCCCCTATAGGAGTGAAAGGGTTGATAAATAAAATAAACCTTAAATGTGATTGTATTTCTGATAATAAAACCGTTGAAAATAGTAATCAACTCCAACGAATTCCCAGGTTATCTGTTAAATCAAATCTAGAAATTGTTTTATTAATATTACAATGATATACTGAACAAGAGCCATGTCAACATGGCCACCCCCCGCCGAATGTGTTTGCTCATTGGAAGAATGTATATGTAGTAGAGCAGAATAATTCCATTTTAAGAGGTCTTTTGGTAATGAAAACTGATGGCTATAGTGATTACGATTTGAAATTTATGTGAATACTGATGGCTGAAAATAACAAAGGGCAATAACTGAAAAATAATGCAGGGTAGGTTATCATTCTTGTGTGCTGCATCCCTCCTTAGTAAAATCTATCCACCTATGAAGTTTCAAGTTGATACCTCAAATACTTTTTGAGAAAAAAAAATGAATTGAAAAATTAAGTATGAAAAATAACAAAGGGCAATAACTCAAAAATTATAAAAGGTAGAGTTATTATTATTGTGCAATGCACACCTCCTGAGTGAGATCTATGCACCTATGAAGTTTCATGGTTATATCTCAAAGGCCTTTTGAGTTATGCTCTGGACAAAAATCCATTTTGAAAAATAACAAAGGGCAATAACTCAAAACATATGCAGGGTAGAGTTATCATTCTTGTGTACTGCACTCCTCCTCAATGAAGTCTATCCACCTATGAAGTTTTAAGTTGATAACTCAAATACTTTTAGAGATATGCTCCGGACAAAAATGTCGGACGGAAGGACGGACGGACGTTCTCACAGGACAGTAATTATGTGTTATTATTGTTCTCTCTATTGTTCTTTTTAGCCACACAAAAGAAAATAGCCACATAAAAGCATTACGGAATGAATGACATCAAAGAGAAAGAACAATAACCTATTGTCCCTCTAGCCACATAATTACTCTCCTGTGAGTGCGGACGGACGGAAGGTCGGACGGACGGACGGACGGAGAGTATTTCTATATCCCCCGCCGCCTTTTCGGCGGGGGATAATAACCCTTCGAGACTCTATTATCAAACCACAAAGAGGTATAATTTATTAAAAGTATGTAGAACAAGAGCCATGTCAACACGGCCATCCCTCGCCGAATGTGTTTGCTCATTGGAAGAATATATTATGTAGTAGAGCAGAATGATTCAATTTTAAGAGGTCTTTTGCTAATGAAAACTGATGGCTGAAGTGATTACAGATTTGAAACCTATGTGAATACTGATGGCTGAAAATAACAAAGGGCAGTAACTGAAAAATAATGCAGGGTAAGTTATCATTTTGTGTGCTGCACTCCTCCTCAATGAGATCTATCCAACTATGAAGTTTCAAGTTGATATCTCAAAGGCTTTTATAGCTATGCTCTGGACAAAACTTAAGCATGAAAAATAACAAAGGGCAATAACTGAAAAATCATGCAGGGTAGAATTGTCATTCTTGTGTGCTGCACTCCTCCTCAATAAGACCTATCCACCTATGAAGTTTAATGTTGATATCTCAAAGGCTTTTTAGTAACGCTCTTGACAAAAATTAAGCATGAAAAATACACAAGGGCAATAACTGAAAAAATTATGCAGGGTAGAGTTATCATTATTGTGTGCTGCACTCCTCCTCAATGAGATCTATCCAACGCTATGAAGTTTCAAGTTTGTTACCTCTTACACTTTTGAGATAAGCTCCGGACAAAAAGTATGAAAAATAACAAAAGGCAATAACCTCAAAAATTATAATGGAAGAGTTATCGTTCTTGTGCACAGCATTCCTCCTCAATGAGATCTATCCACCTATGAAGTTTCATGTTGACATCTCAAAGACTCTGAGTTATGTTCCACTGAGATGAAAAATAAGTATGAAAAATAACCAAAGGGCAATAACTCAAAAATTATGAAGGGTAGAGTTATCATTCTTGTGCACTGCACACCTCCTGAGTGAGATCTATCAACCTATGAAGTTCATATTGATATCTCATAAGCATTTTGAGTTATGCTCTGGACATAAATTAAGTTTGAAAAATGAAAAATAACAAACGGCAATAACTGAAAAATTATGCAGGGTAGAGTTATCATTCTTATGCACTGCACTCCTCCTCAATATGATCTATCAACCTATGAAGTTTCAAGTTGATAACTCAAACACTTTTTGAGTTACGCATCACTCAGGTGAAAAATTAAATATGAAAAATAACAAAGGGCAATAACTCAAAAATTATGAAAGGTAGAGTTATTATTCTTGTGCACTGCACACCTCCTCAATGAGATCTATTCACCTATGAAGTTTTGTGTTGATATCTCATAAGCTTTTTGAGTTATGCTCTGGACATAAATTAAGTTTGAAAAATGAAAAATAACAAACGGCAATAACTGAAAAATTATGCAGGGTAGAGTTATCATTCTTGTGCATTGCACTCCTCCTCAATGAGATCTATCTACTTTTTGAGATATCTCCGGGACAAAAATGTCGGACGGAAAAGGACCGCGACGGACGGACGAAGGACGGACGGAGGAAGGGGACGGAAAGGACGGACGGACGGAGTTTTTCTATTCCCCCCGCCTTTCGGCGAGGGATAAAATATTAACTGGGTTCTGGTATTACTAGTATTTTTCCCAATTGTGTATAAAATAAGTAAAAAACAACTACGAATTACAACTTATAAAATGGTCATTTTTATTCTCGATACAAAAAAAACAACTTTGTCCAAAGATTTTTATGTTCCCAAAATAACTAAAAGAGTGACATACATATATATTCAAATGGCAATTCAAAAGCTGAAATGTAATGAAATTCAGGTGTTGTTTTCACCTAATGCTGATTTAAATAAATTATACAAAAATCATTGTTGAACATTGGTTTGTTTTTAAAAAAAATACTAAGAAAAGAATTATTTGTTGAAACAGGTAATTGATTTTGAAATATTGTATGACTGATAAATGACGAAGGTTTATAAATTGTTTTCTTATTTTATTTTTTCTTATCTTTTCAAATTAACTAAAGGATAATAGAATCCCTAAAGAAAGCCCAACACGGCAAAATTGACAATATTGCAGGCTTTGTTTGATGCAGCCTGTTCATGGATGGTACTGGAAAGTGCAAGTTACCGTCCATGTTCCTAAGCACCGACTTAAGCAGATTTCAAGATTTAAACACGAAAATGGTGCAATTTTGAATTTAGATCATCTGCAGATGTGTTCATACGGCGGTTATTTTGAACCTTCAATGCGACACAGTTGTGAATGGTGAAAAAAAATATGTGTGCCCTAACCGAAAAAAAACAATTGGCGAAACTAAATAAAATGGATTGTGAAAGGGGATCTTAGGTTATTGAAGCCTGCATATCACAGAGACAACGTCAAAAGACAACTTTCAAAACAGGCAACTATAATTACTCATAAGGATGATTATCAGTATGCAAGAAGATACTGGGACACCATGATGCATCTTGTATGTAAATATAGTTTCGGTTTGCTAGAACAGTTGTAGCACTCGCCTGTGCCTTGTTAAGTTGTTCTTTAGCTAATTTAAAAACATATACTTCGTTGATAATACTTATATACGTCTGATGTTATTTATCTATATCACCTTTAAAAGTGTCATATAATATGTTGGAAAAACACTTAAAAATGTGTTGAAAAGGATGAACAGCCACAACTTTGATATAAACAATATAATCGAATCCCAACATATTCAGCAATTTTGCTGTTCTTTTTAACAGTGAAGGT
>NW_026856921.1:0-18072 GCF_026571515.1 Ruditapes philippinarum | reverse complement strand
AATTGTTAAAAACATAATTTCACTAAACAAATTAATAATAGATTGTTCTGACATTTATTTATCCTATCCTTTTGTTATCTATACACTTACATAAAATATATAAATTTCAATTTTCAAAGCTGTTATGCTTTGCTATTCCTATATACAACATAATAAAATAGGTCTAAAATGCAGTGAATGGAAACAACTATCAAGGAAACGTTTTTTATCAAGAACAGCCTCCTGATCAAAGGCCCTTACAATAAGGAAATGCTGATATGTTTATCGCGCTATTGAAAATGTGACTGGCATTACATTCAAACGAAATGTTTAATCAACGTCCTCTCGTGAGGTTTACCGATATTTTGATTATTCTAACTCGGTTACTAAACACAAGACATAATGAAAGTTATGCGTTGTCACATTGTTATTTGCCTAATGTTAACTCCCTTGACGTTCAATAAAACTAACTACTAATCATCCAAATCATGGAGATATGCTGCTCGTACTTTATAACAAAGAATGATGCACTTTTGTAACAATCGTTTCTCAAAGTTTGTAATAGGATAGCACATTCTACACTACGTCGATTACTGCTGATATTTATTGTTTATTTTAAATTTTTCATTTATTTAACCAGTTTTGGAAATGAAAAGAAATATATAATTATTTGTTCGATCGATCGAACAAAATGTTATTTTTTTAGTACAGATTGAGAGAGAAATTTTCAAATACAGTGTATGAACATTTTTGTTCGATCGATTGAACAAAATGTTTGTTTTAATTTCTTTTGATTTAACAAGTTTTGGTAATGAAAAGATCGATGTTTGATCGACCAAACAAATTAAGTTATAAGAAGTTTGCCCTTTTTGTTCGATCGATCGAACAAAATATATATATTTGTTCGATCGATCGAACAAGATGTTTCTTATATGTATTTATTCAATGTTTTAAGTTACTAAAGAATGTCCAGAATGACAAAAATTAAAAAAAAAATGTTGCGAGCTCGGTTTGATTGAGCCTGTTCATAGACGGTAATGGAAAGTGCAAGTTACCGTCCACGCCCCTTAGCACCGGCTTAAGCAGAATTAAACATTTACACATGAGAAGTGGTAAAATTTTGAATTTAGAAAGATCAGCAGATGTGCTCATACGGCGGTTATCATAGAACTTTCAAAACCATATTTTTACTGACTTGTAAATATAACTGTAAAATTAAGATAAGACAATTTGTTTTGTTTTTTTTTCAAATCAAAAATAACATGAGAGTTACATGAATATTTGGCTGTCATATATTGAGTTAGTACACTTATTTTTAAACAAAAAAAAATGTCAAACAATGTCCTTATATCATATCTAAATATACATATGTTATTGTTTATAAGTACGCATTTACAAATAAATTGGTCAAGAACGACGCAGCCAAGTTAGTGTTGGACATGATTGTTTTTTTTATAAAACTGTTGATTTACTAGACTGATTAAAGTAAGTCGGTACCAATTGAAAGTAACTGTGTTAGATTTAACGTTTGATACTGTAGTTTTGTCGAACGAAATAATTTCAAACTCTGATCGAGCAGTGTTCAATCTGTCACATGTCATATAATCTGTTGCATATTTAAATTAAAATGTTACAAATATAGAAAGTTTGATTACATTTCGGTAATCCAAATGTCATATAAAACTGAAACTAGAAAATAAAAGAACAACAGAATACATTATTGAGACGATTGTACATATTTTTCATTAATGTCATTATATATTAATATTAATATAATTGTCTCTGTGCCTTATATTGAATGTTGCAAATTCTTTAACCTTTCAATATCTATAATGAGTGTAAATGCCACTATTTAACTAACAAAATTTTTTTAAAAGAAGATGACTTCTACAGATATTGATGTCATTAGGTTAAAGATCACATTTTAGTTAAACATTTTGTACTATTGACATGTTCTGAAAAAGTATGCATGCATTTGTACAATTTTTAAACATTCCAGTGAGACCGAAAAACCTTAATACATGAAAATTGATCATCTTACATAATATATCAAATGCGACACTAAAAAAAGAAAAATATGTTGGAAAAATTAAGAAATGAAATGAAATGAATAAAAAAATGAAATATTGTTTTGCTTTTTAGACCGATGTCGGTGAAAGCCTTGCAAGAGTCATTTTTTACAATTAAACCAATTATTCTGGACCCCCCCCCCCCCACAAACATATAAGACCAATGAAATCTTTGTTGTATCATAATGGCTCCGAAAGACTGACACATTTATTTGACAAAATTTGGTATTATATTTTGAACAAACAAATTAAATTATCCTCAAGAAATGTATCTCGTCGTCTAGGAAGACAATTTATAGAACATTAAATCTTTGTAATATATAGCTTGTAGATGTTTCAGTGTCATTTTAATCTGTTTAAAACATGTTTTCTCATAAAATATAAGAGAACCTGAACCTCAGATTTATCACTCGAGACAGTGTTGGAGCAATGCTGCTCCACTTTCTTATTTGACAAAAAATGAAAAAATGACTAAATGGGTATTGGCGCCATAAATTGTCATTCGGGCAAAATAATAGTATGAAAAGTTTAATCTATATGTATATTTCAATCCTTGTCTTATCCTCGTTTTGTATCGCCCAGTCTGATTGAAATCAACACCTAAAATCGCGTATTGATATTGGATCAGTTTCTTTTTTTTAAAAAGTTGAGGAGCCGAAACGTATACTTGATAATTAAAATTTTAAAAGCATAGTATGTATGAACAACAATTGCGATATTCAGTTTCTTGTAGATGCATTCGAATACAATTTGTTGTTATGGAATATCATAATTGAATATCTTATAAACTATAAAAGAATGTAATGATAATCATATTGGAATGTCTTTATAATTGTTATTGAATGTATTGATGATTGTTATAAAATGTCCTTATAATTATGATTTTTTGTCTTTATGATTTAACCGAAAGATCTTGCTTAGGTTTCTTAAATACAATGTCTTGATTAGTCGCAATTTGATGTCATCATAATTATAATGGATTTCTTGATACTATTAATAAAATGTCTTAATAATTGTTATTGAATATCTTGATGAATATTTAAGAAAGTCTTGTATATTATTTTGCAAAGTATTAAAGTTTATATATTAAATGAAGGTCTTGATAATAAAAAGCCAGACAAAACCTTTTGTAAAAGAATGTAAATTTTAAATAATGGTAAACCGATTTGCATTTTGAGAAGTGGGAAAAACGGTATCACTGTTTTTACGGAATCATCTCAATTTCTTGCGGAAAAAACATACAAACATGAAAATGTTAATTTTTAGATAGCTCAATATATATCTGTAACACACGTTCCAGATCCGGTTACAAAATCCGGTTACATGTTTGTAGTTTTTCTGCCACATTTGAACTGAATAGATAAATCGTACATAAAAATCGTTCACAGCGAAACATATAAAATTTCTGTTATTGTAGAATAATTAACTTACTGAATATTTTAAGCTTATTTATTCTTCAAACTAATAACAAAGGTCTAAACATACGAAACGGAACAAACAGAGTGCAATATAAATCATTCAAACAATATTAGGTTTAATTAGTTGTATTTTTAATAATTTTAAACACATAACAATTGGTTCAAATTAATAACAGGATATTTAAATCTGGAAACAAAGTGATCCCTCGGAAGCATTAATCACAACAAAATTACAAGAGTATTGCAGACTCGGTTAGATTAAGTTATAATGGTTCCATTGATACATTGAAATATCAAATTGCGGTGTAGCAAAACAAAAATAAATGATTTTCATAACTGTACAGTTTTCTAAATTATTATTGCTTAACAACAGATAATAATGTTACAAAATCATTACCTACAAAAAGCTATAAAATAATTTATTACTATAAGATATCATTTTATAATTGCCACACTTTTAATGACTGAAATTTTGTAAACAAACTCCAAGTTTAAGATCATAACCATGTATTTGTTTGCACACATATCTGCACACCTTTTGATACAGTATCAAATTTTTTACTAATTGTACAACTCAGTTAAATTATCAATTAAAAGTTGTACTACATATAACATGTCGCCTTTTATATTTCCATATATCAATTCACTGAGATCAAAAAGCGTAAAACAAAAGATTTCCTACTTATAAGTGATGCATTTAAAATCTGCAAGAGATATAAAAGAAATATACCCAGAGATATATATATATAAACAATCGTATTTTGTACGATTCAATGTGGAGTCCTGTAAATAATACACTCAGACAGATTATATTGACATTTTCATTTTACAACTGGTCAGTTCAGGCGTAAATGGTATTTAATGATCAATGAATATACCAATATGGATGTTAACATCATAAAATTATTTTAAATTAAATGATACTTGAATAGTATTAATTAATTGTTTATCCAATTCGAGGTAACATAACCATAAACCAATATAATTTCTTAAGCTAGTTACTAGCCGAAAGAGATCTAGTCTTGTACAGAACAACGTTTAACTGCTCACATGTTTGTGTTAAAACTATATTGAGGAAAAGCAAAATGACAACATTATGCATCGTCATGTTTCTTTTGATATACTTGACACAATGTATGTGTTTGAAACAGTCTGTATTCGTTAAGTGCCATCATTTTATCAGACAAAAAGTATAATGAGAAAAATGTTTAATATACGCTGTCCCCATTATTAACACCATCGCTGCTTTTGATATTCAATTTACAATACTCTTATATGGCTTTAAAATTAGTACAGATAAAACGCACTTTAGGTGATAAATCACTAGATGTCCTTTAAATGAAAATAGATACTGTTTTACTTGATATGATTATACAATTTTTACAATTATTCTTATCGTGCAAATTGAAGAATAGATAATTGGTAAATAATTGGACAGTTACATTTGCAAAGGGCTATTTACGTTCATTTCATTTCATTTTCCCCTTTATCTAAAAAAAACTCCATCATTTATAAAATTATACTAAGTTCCGATTTTTATCATGAATATTTTAGCCCGATGAGAACCGAAGTTAATGCAACATAATTTGATTTAAATACAATACCCTTATCATAACTTCCAGACGTAATTTCTAATTTGCTACTAATACAATTACGCAAACGACCTAAACGGACATTTACAGCTACTGTACATAAAAAAAGATATTACACATTCTATTGTTATTATGTCAATAGTATTATATCATAAAACATAAGCTGCGTCTCCTTATGCCACACGAGTCTCTCTAGAGTAAAATACAAACACACACCAGTGTACAATAATTGTCTGTAACGTTTTTCTATATAATCACATGTTGTGTTGTGATCCATTTTAATCATGTAAATTTGAATTAAATTTAAAATGCAAAAGCAAAGAAAAACGCATGTTTACTTGCTCGCAAAACATAACTTAGTCAAAGCACTCTAATAAACCCATAAGACATTCCTGTATATATCATAAACACCACATCATTAAAAGGGATATTTGCTTGAGTATTTTTGTAACAGTGCGATGTCAATTTAGTCCTTTTAAGCTGAACTTCCTTTTCTAAACGTCTTAACAACAGTAATTGAACATGACATATGTCGTTCTGTTGTGAAGTATGTTGCGGTGACGGAAAGGCTTCTTGGTTGATTCCATTAGAAATCATTATAACATTCATTTGAGGATATTGTTTTAAAAACAATGTAGTATTTGTATTTGTTTCCCTGTATTATAAAACTCTTGTCAGTATATATTCACATTATCTTTGTTTACACTTTTGTGCTGCTTTTGCTTTGTTGCTTTCTTTTGAAAAAACTATTTGTTTTAGGCAAACAAATGGCTAATTATGTGAAGCATTGACATTTACTTTTCAAAACTGTGGTAAAGAACATATATAGCTGAGGAATCTGTTTTACCTCATATATTGATTAAGCGATATAATGAAAGGGTCTTTTTATGATATATGGAATTTTGGGAAATTTTAGCATACAAGATATTCCATAGATTGACATTTGTTCAATGAATTGTTGTCGTGAAAATATTCAAATCTTTTTTATTTCGTACAGTGAGATTTATATTTAACAAGTTTATTCATAAAGATATATTTCATCAGTTTCGTTTTGATAAAATATAGTAAAAGTATGCATTATTTGGAATAAAGAACAATGACTACCTTCTGTTCTCTTATTTTGATTTAAACTTTTAAACGCGTATGAACGATAATGAACGATCTTTATCGGAAATATAATATCCCTGATTGAATGTGTGGGGGGAACTTTTACTGCCTCCACTGGGCACAAACAGCGCTTACATGGCGATAAAATAGAGAGAAATAAAACCTCTTCACACGTTTTGTTTGCTCCTGAGTATTTGGACATATGTACTTTGCATGCGACACCCAGACCAACAGTCTTAATTGAATTAATTACTAATAACTGCTTAGAATTATTTTGTTTCATATATATATATTATTATGTCGTATTCAAAATGGATTACTTTTGTTTCGCCCATTCAAACTTTCATGATTGTGTGTAAATTTGAAAAGCTGTAATGTTTCAACTGATTTGTTTATATCAGTAACTGACATACGTCATCTCAACGAAAATTGTTATGCTGTCAGAATGTGTGGTCTCTATGGAAAAACGAATTGATATAATTGTTATTTGTACAATTCAGCAAAACAGTATGTTAATCAACCGAAATTGAGAATATTAGCGGAACACGTTCCAAGATTTGTTGATTTTTTATTGAACAAAAACAATAAAGCAATTCAACATAGCTTGCTGTGATTGTTACTTTCCCCAATGTCTGTTTCGGTTTAATTTTACGATGGTGCAATATTCATGGCGCGCATTGACATGTATTCTGATAAATAAAAGTGAAACGTTGGAGAATTCTAGAATTAAATAAATTCATATAAATGAGAGGAGGTTTTTGTTTCAAAAGAAGTTTTATAAACTCGAAAGTTTAAAAGTCGGGCACATTATATTTAAATCTTTAGCGGTTTAAATTATCGAATGAAAACCGAAATAACACTTTTGATCAATTTTATTATATACTGTTGATTTGTCTTGTCCAAAAAATTATTTATCATCATAATGATACTTGTCTTATATTTGGA
Source organism: Ruditapes philippinarum (assembly GCF_026571515.1). NCBI lineage: Eukaryota > Metazoa > Mollusca > Bivalvia > Venerida > Veneridae > Ruditapes > Ruditapes philippinarum. The sequence goes on along the minus strand of NW_026856921.1, from coordinate 10,962 downwards.
GTAGGGAATTTAAAGATTTAACATAACAGATCACAGTGATTGGAGTAGTTGTTTGTGTAACAATTAAATCATCAAAGGTAATGAAGTCATTCATTAATAACTGAATATTATTTACGTCTGCTCAAGTTTAAGACTGATTAAAGTTTGTAATTAATAATGACTTTTATTGCTTGGCATTTCTAAATAAATAGGTGTCACATAAATTCTCAATCTAAAACTTTAGTGCAAATTATGCTTCTCAAGTTAAAATCGTAAATTTTAGAAATGTTTATTAAGCAGTGTTAATACTCTTGATCAAATAATGAATGCAGCACTTTCCGAACAAAGAGCCAATGATTCATATTAGCGCGATACATTTATTATGCTTCAAAATAGTGTAGAGTTTTTGCAACCATACGCGGTGAATGTGTCGAAATGACATGTATAAATGACATTTAAGTAAATACAAAATAAGTAAATTAACATTATGATTTATGGAACAGTGTACAGAAAATATCTCAAAAGAATGAAAAATATTTCAATCACTGCCTAAATCATACCACCAATTTCTCATAAAACTGCAATCCTTCTTGAAGAAAATATTTTTGGAGAGGAAATGTATTGACAAATTCTTTCAAATATTGTAACAGTTAATAAATGAAAGAACTAATGTCAATAACTTTATTCATTATTCCCAGTTGTGTTTTAATCATGATAACAAATGTACAAATGGTGCCAGCATTTTGTTCCCAGCTATCCGACATTCGAGAGAAAGCAGTGTGAACACATTTTAGGAATAAACCTGTTGGAAAACTGATACCATACTCTTTGTATGTTTCTCTCTGCACTAGGTTTGTTATGAATGCATTGGGAAATGTTCTTTATATTACATTGTTAAAAAATGCAACCTTTTTCTAGGCTTAACATGCTCTAATTGTACTGACTTAATTTGTTATTTATTATCTAATAAATTAAGTGTCATATTAAAAATTCAAATGTAATATTTTATGTGAGAAAAACGATACATTAAATATTGTTTCGGATAGTCTGTCAGCTAAAACTGATTAGTTTCTTGGAAATCTAAACGAAACATAGAACAACAGAAAACACACCTCAAAGTAGCCAATTTTAGTCAAAAATGACACTTACACATTTATCAGGAAACGGACTCTGAAGACATCCCATTAGTCTGCACGAGATAATGATACAATGTGAAATCTCATTTATCAGGCTTAAAGACGTTTGTTGTTTCAATGTCAAGAATTAACCCAGATCTGATATCATACAAGTCATAGAAATTGTGTGTACAAGCAAAAAAGAAACAACGCAAAAAAACGCAATAAATAAATGAGTTCTAATTAAATCGCAATTGTTTTTAATATCTGAATATATTGTTAATATGTCTATGTATTCCTGAACATGAGTAGGGTTATATTTAAACAGCCATGAATACATGGTAATTTGAAACTGAAATAGCCTTGAAAAGTTATTTATTACCACCAACTGTTATGCAATTCCCATATGCCAGTTATTTTTACTGTTAATGCAAGTGTATATTAAGACTAAGAAATTTCTTATGTTACATAAGTAATAGTCATACTACTTCTTTTCTTGCAATAATATGAATAAATGTTACAATAGCGCATGCATCGTGTGTATTTTTCTAATGCATTGAAAATCTAGAGTATGTTTCAAACGCTGCCATTTCACACATTGTAATAAACCAGTTACCATGCTTAAACTCATGTGAAAAATATTACATAAACATAGTTATTATATAATTTTATTAAACAATTCAACTTCAAACATAAAATGTCAATTTTTTAATAACAAAGTTTAGAAGTTTGTGTAATTAGGTCACATGATTCTTAAAAAAAATAACATTTCAAAGAAACAAAGACAAAGCAATTTTAACAGCTTCATTCAAAAAGAATAAATAACAGTTACATTTTGAAAGCAAGCACATTGACAAATATGAAAGCTTATATCATTTTACGATTTCCTAAATTGAAATTTCTAGATTTAGATGTCTTTGACACAATGACTGATTTGTTTGTTTGTTTGGATTTTTACGGCACGTCAACACATAACTGGCCATATCGTGCCGAATGCTATTAAAGGCTTAAACTGTTATGTAAAACTTTGTTAATGACAATAGAAATGAACCAATTAGATCCTAGAATACAAGTTTATCTCTTTCAAATAATCAATTATGTTTTTTGATGGAATTGTATTAAAAATTCTTTGAGTGAATTTACAGAATAAAATCTATTACGGGCCTGTGAAAAATCATGACATTCAAGAAGAAAATGCTTGACAGTAAAATTTTCATTACAATCTACACAGAAAGGGGCATTGTCATTTGTAAGGAGATAAGAGTGGGTAATTTTAGTGTGTCCAATTCGGCATCGAAGAAGAACTGTTTGATCACGGCGGTTCGACAGAGATAGAGATGGTGACACATCAAGAGATAGGTTTATATCGTGAAGTTCATTAAAAACGGCATTGTCCCAGTTTGCTTTCCATTCAGATGATACGAGTTTATTTATAGCCTGTCTAAAATCACATGCAGGTAACAATAAGTCAGTTTTTTTGTTGAAAATTTAATGATTGTTTAGCTAAAGCATCTACTTTTTCATTTCCTCGTATTCCTGCATGACTTGGAATCCAATATAATTCAACATATTTTGTTTTTAGTATATCATGAAATCGTAAAAAAAGTTTCTTTACCATGATATTGTCAGATTTTTTATTTTTAATGGATATTAAAACAGAAAGCGAGTCAGAAAATATCACAAATTTATCGTGGGTATGCTGTGCTATGTATGATAATGATCTTTCCCGTAATTGCAATTCTAGACTGTGAGATGAAATACTTAAACACTATCTTTTAGCTATAAGTGTAAACTTTTGTAAAACAAATGTATCATTGTAAGGCTGGATTGCGCTTAAATGTCAATAAAATGACTGTGTCACAATATTCCAAATATGAGTAATACCATATGGTTTGCTTTTATTTACTTTGAGAGAATAATTTGTTTTGTTTGTATCTGTAGTAAAAGAAGATTTTTTTAATTCATTCCATTAATAGGATAGGATATAAGACTGATAATTTAAATTTATTTATTCAAACTCTTTAGGCAACAATCTTATTGAGCATGTAGAACGTTACTTCTCTTCTGTCTTTAAAGCTAAATATTACAAAAAATGTATTGATAGTTACTTGGCAGATTGTATAGTTTGTATCAGTTAGCGAGAAAAAGGCGAACAATTCTTAGATTCAGTTCGTCAGCATAAGTCGTTATTTAACAGTTATTCTGCTTACTGTATGTTCCGAAATAGAGTGAAAAGAAACGCATTGTCTATGAGATTTGATATATAATATAATGTACGTAAACAATTGTTTAGTCCATTTAACACTGTCAGATTCTCTTTATTGAGACTTTCTGAGAAACAATAACAAACAATAATTTTTACATTTGAAACTGTCATTATTTAACTTGTGGGGAGAAACGCAATACACAACACACCAAATCAAATTTAAATCAAATATTCATATGTTGTTTTATAAGCTGGCAACAAACTGTATTTTGTTATTTTATAAATAACGGAAAGCCGCCGGGAGCTCTTATCATTAAAATGGATCGGATCTTAAGAGCCAGCAATCTATGTGAGTGACCTTTCTGTATCTATCACAAAAGAAAATGTTTCTTGTTGACTAGATGTCTTAAAAAAACGCGGAATACTTTCCGTGATGCATGACACACATGTCAACATTTTGATATGACTTCGAAGAAGTTAAAACTATAAAATAGTTCAAAAAGATGGGGAAAAATCTTGTTATAACTTCATTTTTGTGCATGTCAACATTAAAAATAAAAGCGTTTGTATACTTTTATATGATTTTAATAAATAATCCGGATATATTCGGAATGTTCACATATTAGATATTTACTATCAAAATGTACATTTCTACGACCATCTTCAATAAGAAACTTATAATTTAATCCGTCTGACAGTTAAAAATGTTTGAAATATTGTTGTACTTCAAATATTGATATTGGGTTAATGTTCGTTTTCCGAATATATAAATCACTACCGTCGGATGTTTATTTACAAACTGCAGCGTTTCTATTGATTTCGCAATGTCAGAAACTGACATACGTCAAATCATCTGAAAACAAAATTAAAGTAATTGTAACTTTCTCCCTGAGGATTATACCATTAGAACATTCATGTGTACCAAGAAGTAAACAGTTTTCTTAAAAGCATATAAGAATCTTAACAGGAATGACTGTTTGAACAGTTGCAATTTAAAATAGGGCAATGAAAGGATATGACATAACCATTTAAATATAGCATCCATTTGTAACTTGTGTAATGGTGTATTATTCTAAGCTTGAAATAATTGAATTTCTCTTACTATCGTATTCATGCCTTTAACATTTTAATTGTTAACGTTATGTAAAGAATGACAAAATATGTTGTACTAGTTTCAAACAATGTTTCAATAAAAAAGCTCCCTAAATGTCTTACATCATAACATAATTCTACGTGAATGCACTTGAGCAATTTTAAGGTAAACAAGCAATTATCATAGTACTGCAAGCAATCCATAAGTCCCCTACCGGTTAGAACCCCAGCAACATTCTGATTTCAATTTTACAAGGGAATGAATGACATGAATGAACTTAAATCTTTTGAGTTCTAAGTTTGTCTATTTCACAGTAATGTGATAAGTTTTCCTGCCTAGTAAGGAAATTATGTTTATACAACCTTGTCATATTATAACGATGTAGGATTTTAAAGTAAATCCTTTAAGGAATGAAGAAGTTGGAGTAAAAAATACCAATTTCTCGAAAAAAATCTAAGTTTAAGGGGGACATAATTCTGGAAATAGTCTTGCTAGAGTATTTAACCTTTTCAAAAGTGCGGAGTGATAATAAGAAACATATATATGAAGTTTCAAGTAGATACATTAGGAAATAAAGAAGTTATTTAAAAAAGACAACATTTTTTTTCATAAAAAATCTAAGTTCAAGGGAGGTAATACTAATAATTTTTGTGCTAGAGTTGTAAACCTTGTCACATATGATGTGGTTGATGACCAGAAACTTATATTTAAAGTTTGAAGTAAACACCATAAGAAATAAAGAACTTACAGTGAAAAAGCTTAAAAAAATTAAATCAGAAATCTTGAAATTCAGGCTATTTGTTGCCATAATTTTCAACATAGGAAAGAAAAAGATGTGCATAATCTGCAGACTGCCATCTACCCATATTTCAGGTTTCATAAAAACATTTTTAGTACTTTTTAAGCATCACTGGATCCAGTTTATGTGTTAAATTTGCCATATTTTCAGACTATTTGTTGCCATAGCAACCAGAATTTTCAACATAAATGTAGGAGGAAAAGAAAATGACGTGCATAATCTCCATACTGCCATCTATCCATATATCAAGCTTCATAAAAATATTTTCAGTACTTTTTGCGTTATCGCGGGATCCAGTTTTGTGGACGGACGGACTGACAGACAGACGGACAGAGGGTTAAACCGGTAGGGGGGACTAATTATGCAAATGATTCCGATGTTATATACTTAAAAAATAAATTGCAAACCGATCTAAGGTGCGATCGTTAGCATGAATGGAGTTAAATGCTTTTAATCGCTACCTTTTTAGCCATGTTTCACATCGTCGGTAAAAAGTCCTAGAAGTACGAAGTTATTATTATTATTATTATTACGCTGACCAAAGCTCATCATCTCGAGTAAACTCAAAAAAGAAACTTAATGTAGTTCATTTTATATATCACACCTTCCTTTCAAATGAGATTATATTACCCAAAACAATGTTAAATTTTAAATTACAAAGTAAATCCTTTCAAATGAGATTATATTACCTAAAACAATGTTAAATTTTAAATTACAAAGTAAATTCAACATAGTTCTTGATAATATATTTAAGATTCAGTCGTGCAGTCGTGTTGATGATTTTAATGAACGCAATTTATTTATAACTAACAAACTTCTTAAACAAGGTTATCGCTATCATAAATTGCGTATATATTTTACAAAGTTTTACCATCGTAATTCAGACTTATTTTTAAAATTTAATTGTAATTTAAAAACTCTTTTACGACTAGGGATTAGCAAAATTCTGGAAACAAAGTGATCCCTCGGAAGCATTAATCACAACAAAATAACATAAGAATTGCAGACTCGGTTTGATTGAGTCTGTACATGAGTGATAATGAATAAGTGCAACCTGACTTCTATGTAGATGTGGTTTACAAACTTCGTAGGATCATGGGTCATAGTAATTTTTCGGCCGTCTCCACTAAACTTATCATACGGTTTATTAAAAGTAGTAATGACCCAATTATATTAAGGCATACCGCATGCTTGGTGTTCAACCCTTTTACAGTTGGACGCTACACTTTCCTCTTTTAATTACATCTGACGGACTAAGTGGGAGACTCTAAGATGGACAATTCTTAAAGCCCTTTGGGACTGAATTGTCCTAATGTTCGTCTTCTGTCTTGCTTCGTCGGGCCCTTGTATGTGATTTTCTTGTGGTCTGCCTTCCTTTAAGGCATCGAGTACTTTGGTAGTGGTCATTAGGCTGTACCTTTTTCTACATATTTACATAATTTTTATTTATTTCCTCTAATGTAACCATGACCATTGTTAGAATTTCACTTGGCGGGGATTAATTTTAATTACACTTTCACATATTGGGGCTAAGCGTGATGTTTGGCGCGCCTAAAACCGGTTTAAACTCCCCAGTGGTTGAACTACCACTGACCGTTCCAAGGCGGTACCCATCTGTGTTCCTTCCCGTGTTTTTCATGTATGTATTGTTACTTGTTTTGAATGTTTACATGTTTTGTTATGTCTGTCTTGTTGGATTGTCGTTGACGGTAGGTATTTTCTCAATCCCCCCTCACCCATTTTTAACCCCCCCCCCCAACCTTATCACCCTTATCCCTTTAATTCCCTTATGGGATTGTTTTAGTTGATATTATTTCACATAACATCCATTCCTTTCGCCCTTATGTCCGCTAAAGGTTTGTTTGAGTGTGTCGGGGGCCGCGTCCTGTGAACGTTGCCTTTGCCTTGTTGATCTTTATTCTTGTTTTTTCATACACATGCATTGAACTTATGGAAAAATATACAACGGTAAATATATTTTATCTTAATGTATTATTCCATTGAGTAAACAAAGTGACGATGAAATATAATTTGTTCACTTCACGTAGGCATCACTAAATTCTAAAGCTTTATAGAAGGATGATTCAGATCATTCCTAACAACCTTACGTTAAATCAGAAGGAAATCTAAAAATGCAGAAAAAAGTAACGTCCTGAAAGATGTAGGTGATAAATGCATTCGATCGGATTCAGTATTATCGACGCATGATAAGTGGCAAATATCATTTTATCAGTTCCCCTAGAATTAACTACATTATGATGAAAGCATTACATTTTATCAAAATCAACTCAACGAGTTAGTCATTACCATTCGGAAAGCACTCTGGATTTAAACAATTATGTGGAACTTTGTTTGGTGCCTTCTGGGTGTCCTACTTGGGTGTGTCCGGGGGCGGCGTCCTGTGAACGTTGCCTTTGCCTTGTTGATCTTTATTCTTGTTATTTGATGCTAGGTGTTTGAGAGTTGTTGCAATGTGCCCATAAACAGTCTAAATCAAACTCAGTATGAAGTTAATTGTCATGTTTTAGCTTACAGTGCTTCCAAGGAATCACCTGTTATGCCTATAAAGTAACAAATAACAAACGGTTTCTCCAAATAAAATGCAACATCGTCCGGTGGCAGTGATAATCGGACTGCAGCAGCCTACACTTTTGCTCATCGAGCAGATGCCGTCGAGTTTAAAGTACAGTTTTAAAGCTAACAGTGTCCGGACAATTATGTATAGCTTTTGACTGACATACACATTGCACAGAATGTTGAGGGTCATTTTGACCAGTTACGACTAAATTACATATTGGATGTTCTTTGTAAAGTGATACAGATTTGATGAAGATTGGTAGGTTGGTAGTCTACATTTATTGTGGGTCCATCTGCCAATGAGGACTCAGGTCAGATAAGTAGTTTTCACTATCCAGTATGGACCCCCCAAATTTTTTCAGCCATGCCCTTAAAAGGTTAATACAGGCATATATTAAGGGCTAGCTCTGACCCATAATTCGATTTCGAGTCATCTCGTCCCGTGGTCAGCTTGTCACCTTTTTGGTCAACTCGTCCTGTGGTCAACTCATCCCCTAACTCCTCCACGGTATTTTTTCTTATATTTTATAAATTATTATAGAGGAATAAATTTGTCATTTAAAGAAAACCATGTATAGGTTACAGTTTATATATAGAAGTTTCTTAAACTCATGTATATAACCGATTTACAGTTAGCCCCGCCCTTTCAAACGCAAAGGCATTATGTGAATAGGAAAATTCCTTTGAATTTGTTTCATTCTTTGGATAAATTTGATATACACAATTGTGTTACAGCATTGCAACTTTGGTCATTTTTATATTACAAACAACAAAAGAACAACACAAAGACAATCTTGACATTGCAATAACATGTAATGTATAAAAATCATTTTTTTTTTCGTATGCAGTTATAAACTATCATAAGTTACCACATTTTTATCAGTATATTTCATTTTTGTCAGATTAATTTCAAATGCTTACTTCAAAATGTTTATTTCAATGTCTGTTTCGTGCATTTCATATTATTATTTCCCCATATAGAAATCCCACCAAAATAAAACAATATCAACATTTTTATTACATGTATAGATCATGTGCGCTTAGAAAAGATCATGTATAAAGACGTTATTATATTTAATCAAATTCATTTAGATATTCTAAGAGTTACATTTTACATAATGAAACTGTTTTACAAAACATTGATTAATTTTATAAGTAACATAATAGTGACAACTTGACCAAAAGTAGGGGACAGGTTGACCATATTAGGGATGTTTGACTCTTCATATTAGGGATGTGTTGACTCTTTGAGGGCGAGTTTGACCAAAAGAGGGGACGAATTGACCAAAAAGGTGAGTAGCTGACCACGGGAAGAGTTGACTCGACATCCATAATTCATTTTGCACTAAATTTATTAAATGAATTTGATACAAATTAAGTTTTAATTATATTTTTAATTATACACTTGAACATACATTTTGTCTGTATTTGCAGGAATTACCAGAACCCACATTACAGAGACGAGAGAGAAAAACATCAAGCAGAGCTGAAATAGGTAATCTTGTTAAAATGCAAAATATTTGATGTTAATTTTTATCCTGAAAGGTTCAAACATGTTATTTCCAGGGCTCTGCAAACAGGAAAGGCTTTAACAGTCTTATATTTACATAGAGCTATAAAATTAGATATGAAAAAAGATGGTACAATAATTTCAATATTTAAATAGACATAAGATAAATTTGTTTTTTGACGAAACTCCAATTCTTATCCTAAATTTTGTAGACTTGCATCAGTCAGGCATACTACAATTAACTGTTTGTATGTAACAAGTGGTTAATGTGACAGGCTAGTAGTTTCAGGATTGCTGACACTGTAGGTTTAAACCTTGTCGGGGACAAGCCATAATGTTCCCCTGATCAAGGATTTGTACTGGTGACTTGTTTGTTTCTCTTGCACTGAGGCTAAAATCCAAACCTAGGTTACCAAGGGGAAAATTGGGCATCTCAAATCCTGCTACATTTTTATATTTAAAAAAAACTTTAATACTTGTCATAACTTTGTTATTTTTGAACAAAATAATTTTATACTTGTCCGCAATCAATTTTACATTGGTAAATACTTCTGTGACTTTTACCACTAAAAGACCTCAACCTTTAAGGTTTTCTTTTCCCAACACTGAAAAATTGGTGACCTTTTCATTGACATTTGTCTAGGATTGACGGCTGAATGATCTTTACCTGTAAAAAACTTTAGGGCATCCATGTTATCACTTACAGTTACAGTTTCTTGTTTTCATTTTTTATTTGTATGAAATTACCAGTAATGTCTCAATTGATATCACATTGTATATACAAATCAATATTAATGGACTCTTTCAGCAGAAGTGACACCAAAGTGTTGGATCCGAAAAAAGAATGGATGACAATGAGGTATAAATGCACCTTTATCAGCATTCTGTTCAACTATATAATAGTATATGTCAGCGACTTTGGATTTTTCATGTTAGAAAGCTATCCAGATAACTAACGGAACGTTGCTGGTTCTACTCAGGCCAGGTTTTGCCTGACATAATGTACAGAGGGGGCACCTGAGTCTTCCTCCTGCAGTAAAGCTGGAAAGTCACCATATGACATATACTGTGTTGGTGCAACATTAAAACCCAAACAAAAAGTAAAGCAAAACCAACAGAGAAAAACACTTAGAAAACATAATATATAACCAAACATTTAGCAATTATATTTTACTTGTAAACATACAATTACTGCAATTAATTTTGTTCACACAAACTTCAGCCTTAAATAGGACACTTAATTATACATATCAACTTTAAATATGGCTCCTTTTCAAAAATGTGATCACAATTTGTTTGGCTTCCATTGTCCGTCAGTGTGTCAGTTGTCAACATTTTATACAAACACTTCTTATCAGAAACCACTGGGTCAAATTTTATGAAAAAATGTCATGGAATGTTCCGAGCATGAAGCTGTAAATTGTTCAAATGGTTTTGCTCAATTAAACATCTGTGTCAGGAGGGCTATAAATAGATTTTTGAAATAAAGTCTTTAAAGATATTATTCTTTGAAAGTGCATGTCCTAGGTAATTAATTTTCCTTATATGTATACAGTAAAAACTTAAAAAATCTTTTCCTCTGTATTGACAAAGGCTACAGATTAGATATTTGACATGAAACATTTGTGAAGTAGACCTTTACTGAAATATTTTAAATAATAGTCCTTAAAAAGGATATTTTAA
>NW_026856920.1:0-25759 GCF_026571515.1 Ruditapes philippinarum | reverse complement strand
ACTATCATGCTTACTGATTAAACTATCTATCATACTAACTACTTAAACTATCTATCATGCTATCTATGCTAACTACTTAAAATATCTACCATACTAATTACTTAAACTATCTATCATACTACTACTTAAACTATATATCATACTAACTGCTTAAACTATCATGCTCACTACTTAAACTATCTATCATACTAACTACTTAAACTATCTATCATACGTACTACTTTAACTATCAAACAAACTACTTAAACTATCGTACTAACTACTTCAACTATCATACAAACTACTTAAACTATCTACCATACTTACTACTTAAACTATCTATCATACTAAGTACTCAAACTATCTATCATGCTAACTACTTCAACTATCACAATAACTACTTCAACTATCACACTAACTACTTAAACTATCACACTAACTACTTCAAAAAACTATCATACAAACTACTTAAACTATCACACTAACTACTTAAACTATCACACTAACTACTTAAACTATCACACTAACTATTTAAACTATCACACTAACTACTTTAATTATCACACTAACTATTTAAACTATCACACTAACTACTTAAACTATCACACTAACTACTTAAACTATCACACTAACTATTTAAACTATCACACTAACTACTTAAACTATCACACTAACTATTTAAACTATCACACTAACTACTTAAACTATCACACAAACTACTTAAACTATCACACTAACTATTTAAACGATCACACTAACTATTTAAACTATCACACTAACTACTTTAACTATCACAATAACTATTTAAACTATTACACTAACTACTTAAACTATCACACAGCTACTTAATCTATCACACTAACTTTTTAAACTATCACACTAACTACTTAAACTATCACAATAACTACTTAAACTATCACAATAACTACTTAAACTATCACACTAACTACTTAAACTATCACACTAACTACTTAAACTATCACACTAACTACTTAAACTATCACACTAACTACTTAAACTATCACACTTATTTCTTAAACTATCATACTAACTACTTGAACTATCATGCTACTTTCTTAAACTATCATACTAACTACTTAAACTATCACACTAATTTCTTAAACTATCATGCTAACTACTTAAACTATATATCGTGCTAACTACTTAAACTATCATGCTAACTACTTAAACTATCATGCTAACTACTTCAACTATCTATCATGCTAACTACTTAAACAATCATACTTACTACTTAAACTATCATTCTAACTACTTAAACTGTATATCGTGCTAACTACTTTAACTGTATATCATGCTTACAACTTAAACAATGTATCATGCTAACTACTTAAACTATCTATCATGCTAACTACTTAAACTATCTATCATGCTAACTACTTCAACTATAAATCATGCCAACTACTTCAACTAACTGTCATGTTACTACTTAAAAACTATAATATCATTGCTAACTACTTCAAACAATCATATAACTACTTCAACTGTATAGGCATGCTAACTACTTAAACTATTTAAATTCATAACTAACTACTTGATTTATAATAACCCATACTAAGAACTTAAAAATGATAATGATGATGACAATTTAAGGTTTATTAATCATCCATCTATTCAACCATTCTTGCAATCACTATTTATTATCAATTCAACTTATTATCTCAATTTAAACTAATCTTTATCAATAAAACCCCCTTTTTTTTATAATTTTTTGTTGGGAGTTTTTTTTTTTTATTCTTGGGATTAAATGATGATGTTTGACTTACACAAAATCATTTCAATTTTATTGTATTATCATGTATGTAAAACGTTAGTATCTCGTTGATTTAAACGTATTCCCCACGCTGGGATTTTATAGATTTTCTTTACTGGCCTTCTGTTTACTTAGAAGACAAAAGGTGCTAATGTACGTCCATTAAAATTTTTAAAAGCAATTTTGTTGAACGTTATATTTAGTATTAAACCAAAACCTTTAAATATTTTGAAAAAAATAAATTGTTAATCCATTTTACAAAACTTAGTTACTCTTTCACGTAAAGAAAATTGAAAATTTTATCAAAATTGTTAAGTCTTACGAGCAATGCACATCAAATATATAGGAACGTAATATCAATATATAGAATACTATAAATATAAAGAATGCAATATCAATAAAAAAATGCAATAGAATAAAATAGAATGAAAATTTCAATATAAAGATACAATATCAAAGTTATTTATAAAAGAAAATCAATTACAAAGAATTATATTTAAATATATAATGCAATATCCAATATTTAAGAACATTCATTCCAGCTAATACTAAAGGTATAAAATACTGAAAAACATGTGGTTTAAATCAAACATTCACATTACGGGTAACTAATTATGGACAACCCTGTGGCCGTTTAAAATTTATCACGCGTAACGATGAAATGTATCTCTAATTATTTTAAAGTTCACCAGAATATTAAACCATTTTTACTTCAATGAAAACCGTTATTACCTGAAGTTACAATTTCTATTGGCTTTACATTTAGCAATTTTGCTCTTCATTAATTTAACTAATTTTAAAAACTCTGTTATGTTTAATGAACCCATATCTTAATTTATGTTTCATACGCCGAAGTATTCGTAAAGTATATGCCTCTAATTATAAGAACAAATTGATTAAAATTAGCTTCGTTATTTTGACAATGTTTTCAATTAAAGGTTGAATCTGTTGTGAGACTGCCGTGCGTGTTTAGAATGATGGTCGAATACATTAACACCTCCTGTCGTATTTGTTTGAGGGTTAAATTGTTTTTGTGGTGCATTCGTTGGTCATTTCTTTTATAGGTAGAAAAATGGCAGATGTTTGTTTTTCTTAATCATGTGTTTGTTTTAAAGCTTCAATAATGGACACTTATAGCTATGTTGCCCTGGCTGCACTATCTTAAGCTTGTTATGTAATTAAAATTCCGTCGCTTGAACTAATCAATCGCTTCATGAAACAACTTTAGAGACAGTAATATCAGTCAACTACCCAGGCGTAGACATATCAAATGTTCCCTAATTGGGCAATCACATATACATGTCAACCAAGACGGTTAATCAACCCCTCTCTACGCTGAAAAATTAAAGTTAACTCAGAACCATTAAGGCCGAAACATATAAGACCCATGTTCGCCCATAACTGGAATATGAATCAGAAGCCTGATCCCCCTTTATCCAAACCCAAATTGATCAGATAAATATCAGACTGAATGATAATTTTATTTAAATTCTTTTCAGCTCTGTAAATGCCGTACAATTCTTTTATAAGAATACCGGCGACATGAATATACAAATAATGGGCTAATTTCTGTAAGGTAAGGAAGTTGTTTGATATTTATTATTTGACTTATTATGAAATATTGCAGTTGACTCTGGCAAGCCGAAAAGCAAGTTATTTTACAAACAAAATCTATGTTAAGTTTCTTTCATGATAAATAGGAGGAATAAAACTGTAATAAAACAATATTCAATATAAGGAGACTGTGAGAAATTTACCTCCTACTGTATATAGCTAAACCTTTTATAAATCCTCTGCCTTTTTCCGAGGTGAAGATGGTCTCAATGTGGTCACAGCCAACCAAGTAAGATGATTGCACATGTATTAATATGCGTAATTCAGGGCGTCATGAAATGGACGCATGAAGGCTCTGTTACTTTTATTATAAAAAATGTCAATTGACATTACACTTGCGCGTTAAAAAGCATTAAAGTGATACATGGAATAACGTAAACACCTTCATGAACGAATAGCACAAAAATTTGCATAAACATATTAAGTCCTCATGTATAAATCTCTTACCCTTCGGGCTTTAAATGCGTCTTGGTGTTCGATAAAAGGGTGAATAAATCTTCTCATGTCTTAGTGAAAATAGCAACATAAGTGACATGGAATAACCACACCATAAGGTTAAATACTTTTTTGTAAGTTCTGTTTTAAATCTGAGGGTATTCATTCTAGGCAGGTTTTTGAACAGTCAGAACACCAGGCACCAGTTTCAGCTACGTAAAATTTCCTTATAGCTTTTATGATCTTATAGCAAACGAATATGATAATTATTTTAAAGCAAGTTATTTCTTTTATTCAATGAACTTACTTGGACCGGCTATACTACTTTATATTATAGTCATTTGACTAAATTAATTACTTTTGTGATATGTATAAAGGCAAAGAAACGACAAAAACAGTAAAAAACAAAAAACAGGAATAGACACACAAGAAACACAAATGTCAAAACTAAAGAATAATAATTATGTGCAACAAAATCAAAATAATGATAGTTTTAAGTTAATTTACCTAACTTTTTAAATCACCCATTTTAAAGATAAACAAGGAATCACTTATAGAATCGTCTTTATAATACAGCTAGATATCAAGATGATGAGAAACATAGCTGGAGATAAAAAAGTTTATTTTGTGAAAAAAAGTAGAAAAGTATGAACCACGTATGACTTATCATGAAAATAGCCTCTACGTCATTTGAATTAGTTCTAAAATAACTCCTTTTATTGCAAAACCTAATATAAAGGTAAACGTTATTTCCACAGTAAAAGAATGTTTCCTTAACCAACATCACAAATGACTAATTATCTCTAAACACAACAATAACAACTTATAAATGATCATTAGGGTAATTTAGTTACCTTCATTAGAATGTATGGATAATAAAGATTTCCGATTCCTTGATTGCAATTATTTCTTTTAAGTATTGTTCGTTTTATTCTTAAGTAAACTGATGTTCTATCTCAACGATGATTTAACGGGTTGTTTTTTGCAGAAACATTTTGTCAAGTTTGTTTTGTTCAAAATTTATTTGGCTTCTGGATTTATGTCGGAAATTTGAGTATCCTGTTTTCTCTTATTATCATGGGACTTAGGCCTAAACTTGCATAGATGAACTTTACATAACATTTCTAGATAGTGAGTTCTTGTCATAAATACAGAAAAAAGATCTCTTTAAGACATTATGAACAAAGAAAACATCAAATCTAAAAAAAGCATTTTTCCTATTTGAGAATACTGACCCTCAATCTCTGGTAGCTATATAATGATTTATACTACAAAATATTTTTTTACATAATTCTTGCACATTTTTATCTGAATGTTGACTCGGTGTATGTCAGGGTCACAAAGTAGACACGTTTTCGGTTTCAAAGGTGTCAATTACGTATGTTTTAATAGTCAGAAAAATACGAGAAACCCTGACATACCAAGAAACAGGGATACAACAATTTTGTTAAAAAACTTTTGCACGAAATCTGTTAAAGCGGCATTCAACTTTTCTAAAGGTTAAATGTGTTTCTTTTAAATTATTGCCAAATCAAAAGAATTAAGTTGGAAAATGACATTTGACGACGATAAACTGATAAAATACATATTAAACAATAAAGAAATCCCTCGAAACCTCTAATATACCAGTCTGTCCTCTATATAATAATTAGAATTAGTAAAGCGGACGATTCGTTTAAGATCTTTTATTTTATATATAAACGAACATCACTGACGCGCTTAAAGTAGCTCTCGGGACGCTGTTTAACAGGAATATGATGCACTTTTCGGAGGTAAAATAACTGAAATACTTAGTTTGAAATGCCACAGAATTGGGTTTTTTCCAACAGAAAATCAAAGCAGAAGGTCGCTTAAACGAGCACACACGCACCCACCCCCCCCCTCCCCCCCCCCACACACACTAAGTCCATCTATTCGTAATCAAAACCTATTTAAGTATATACTTATGCAGATAGACCATACAAATTTAAAATTCAAAATTGCCAAATGCCAAACTTGTTTTAGAAATACATTTAGACAACGTATTTTCTTCTTGTTTCCTTATTGTTATGCCTATTATGCCCAGAAAATGATTTTGTCTCTATTTTTAATTTTGAATATACACATCAACGTTCCAAAAGGTAACTCCTTCTCCAATTACATCAACTATCAACCCACCTTTTTCTTCTGTTCCTTTTTAAAACAGTTATAGTTATGGAAGTAAAGATTACTACTATGTCTACAATTTACTACAAGGGGACAATTTCACATGCAGGTGAAAACGTCAACAATGCTCCCATTCCTTCATTTTAACAGTATTAAAAACATGTTTGCCATTTCTAAAAACAATAAAAATGTATTCATTTCTGGGACATATTGAGCGTTTTACCTTTTTCACCTGCATATTCATAATTTAAATAGATCAGATCAAATGTTTATATCTGGTTTATAAACATTACTATGATATGAATCATGTTTAACTTTCACTATTCAGCTAAATTCTTGAAATTCTTTTTTTACAAGCTATGCATATTTTACAATCTATTGGAACGGACACAGAAATATCCCATTCTAATCATTTATACGAATTAGTATTGAAATTGGTGCGATTTAAAATTGCCATTGTTTCTGGACGTATGGATTGTTTTCAATCGGATTAGGGATTAAAGGCAATATCATGGGACGTGTTAAGAAAATTAAGCTGTTGCTTGAAAATTACTCCGAGATAGTGGGTGTCGTGTCATGTGACACGATTGGACGTTTTATCCATTTTGCGAATCAAAATATACATCGAATATATAAACTAGTGGTTTTACACTCGGTATTTCGGCTCGTGGTATACTCCAGCATGTGTGATATATATCATATCTTACATTGTAGCTATATATGTGTCAGTTTTCTTATAGTTACAGGTTTATGCCATTCAATGGCATTGCTATTAAGCATTAGTAGCGTGACCGAGCACGAGCCACTTGATTATTATTTTTTTTA
Organism: Ruditapes philippinarum; assembly: GCF_026571515.1. Lineage (NCBI taxonomy): Eukaryota > Metazoa > Mollusca > Bivalvia > Venerida > Veneridae > Ruditapes > Ruditapes philippinarum. The sequence continues at coordinate 18,990 of NW_026856920.1, read as the reverse complement.
ACATTGCCATAAGAAATATTTTTATTGTGTCTGTGTGTATTTTGATTTTTTGTTGTTCTCTCTCTTTGTTTTCTTTTTGATTATGCACATTCACAAATTGTTCGATAATGCATTTTCCATTAGTCCATTTCCATTAGAACAATATATTTTGTAAAGCATATACATGTATGTGTATATACATATGAAATCAGGTAAACGTGTACAAATGCGGGAATTTGATTTGCTCTGGTAGTTACCAACGTGTAAATATGTACTATGTATATATGACGAAAATATCTTTATATTAATATTTTCTTTTTGAATATTAGTGCATGATTACAGTTAAAAACAGTCGTCAAATTCAACAGAAATGTAAAAATGACCGAAAATAAATAAAACTATAATTTCACGGAGTAAACAAGGAGCCATATACATTTCTTTATTTTTACATTTTATGAATATGTATATTAAATAAGAATTAATGAAAACATAATTTAAACAGAGTATACATTTTACACAAACTTTATGAAAACAAAGAAAATATTATAGTTATATGTATTACAATTTTCATTATTTTTTATTATTGTTGTTATAGATTCTTAATACACTCACAGTAGTTCAAAAGGTAGTGTTTTGGCTTATAGTCCATTTAAAAACTAGTTTGTCCCTGTTATTTTAAGTATTTGTCTCAGTTGCAGTCTAGTTTTCAATTAAGCATGATCCGAACGTTTACTGCTTTTTGTTGTTGTTTTTTTTTGTTGTTGTTGTCTTTTTGATCTTGATGATATGCATAATTTTTCAATTACATGAGTTTTGTATATTGGTTGGCAACATCTACTCGGGTATTTGCATTATCGGTTAAATATCATGAATAAATTATTTTAGGCTTCATATACCTAATGAATTTCTGTATTGTGCAAGTTCCAAAGTTTGTCTCAGGTAAGTGTTGCCAATTAATAATATGTGAATATGTGTTATTTCTGAACAAGTATATTTTTTCTCTATTTTTTACAAATCAAAATATCTCTATTTGCTTTCCATATTGATGATAATGTACTATCTTATAATATCTTTCTTATTTTTCTTTTTTTCTATTAAATCCAGTCTTTTAGGATGTATTTTTGGCGTGATGTTGCTAAGTTTTGATTACCTGTCTGTCGCCGTCGTCGGTACAATCTTACTAGTATTTAGCCTGTATCCGTTTAGGTAATGAATGATTTAAGTGCTTACCGCGCGGCGATCGGTCTTTTTTATAACAGCACTCAGAGGTTGCTTAAGAAAACTCGACACTGTAGCTATCCGTATAAAGCGTTAATGAAAGTTTTTATCTATTTAATGCAGTATGTGTTATTAATACGACGTGCTACTCGGTTTATCTATTTGAATATTGTCAATCTTTATTTTGGGGTATTTGTTTCTTTATATCTCGGTAATCAATTGACAAATGAACTTGTTAACTTGTTCGAAGCATCGAACATTTTATCTCAGTCGTTGAACTTACATTTTGCATTTCTTTTATCAAATCTTATAATTTTATCAGGTGATATTGAATTAAATCCAGGGCCTAATGATATCAGTGACGGATCTCTATCAGTTTTTCATCAGAATATAAGAAGTATTCGGAATAAAATTGAATATATTACAGATAACTGGTTAGACTTTGATATTATCTGTTTTACGGAAACACATTTGGACAACTCAATCAATATTGACAGTTTGAAACTAACTAATTTCAGCGAAATATACCGTAAAGACAACACGTGTCACTCTGGTGGACTTTTAGTTTATGTTAATGAAAAGTTCGTATCTAAAAGGTTAATTGATTTGGAAAATACCTTACCAGAATCACTTTGGATTGAAATAAAAGACCGTAATGAAAAAATTTTGATAGGTAATATTTATCGTCCACCTAATACAAATGTAGACTTCTTTTGGGTTAGATTGAATATTTGTCTAGAAAATGCTTTTAATAAATCAAAAAGAGTCCTTTTTGTAGGTGACATTAATGAAGACCAGTTAAACATAAGGAACCATAAACTTCGCGATGTATTAATTTTGAATAATATGTATAATGTTATTACGGAACCGACACGAGTCGCAGACAACTCGTCAACTCTTATTGATCCAATTGCTATCTCAGACCAGAATTTAATTTTACATTCGGGTATTTTTAAGACACCGAGGAATATCAGTGATCATTTTGGCACTTATATTTATATCAAATTTAAATTACCCCAATCAGTATCTTACAAAAGACTTGTGTGGTATTACAATTGCGCTGATTTTGAGAAACTTAACGATTTAATACTAACAACAGACTGGTCATTTCTTTACTCTAATACTCTCGATGAAGCAACCGAAAACTTTAATATAAAATTTATGGAGCTTGCGAAACAGTGTATCCCTTCTAATTACATAACTATCAGACCAAATGACAGACCCTGGTACGATTCTATTATTCGTCTTACTTCCCGTAAAAGAGATCGTCAAAAAGCAAAAGCTGTCCAATCCGGAGAAATTACCGATTGGGTTAAATATAAACAACTTCGAAATAAAGTAAATAATCTTAAAACACACGCAAAACAAAAATACTATAATGACTTAGAATACTCATTAAGTGACAGTAGTGATAACAACCCCCGTTCATATTGGAAAACTGTCAAACAGCTTGTGAAAGAAAATAAAAATTGTGAAATTATACCTCCCTTAAATATTGAAATTAATGAAAATGATGTTGTCTATTCTTCCGATACTGAAAAAGCTAATTGTTTGAATGATTATTTTGTTTCTATATCAACAATTGACGCCGCTAATGCAAGTCTTCCAATCTTTAGTACTAAAACGAATGAAGTTTTACAATCTTTTCAAATTCTTGAAATGGAAATTATTGATATATTATCGTCCCTTGTAATTAATAAGTCATCAGGCCCAGATGAAGTAAGTCATCGTATGCTAAAAGAATGTAAGGCCTCTATTTGTAAGCCTCTTTGTATTCTATTTAACCGTTCACTATCTGAAAGTATATATCCGGCCCCTTGGAAATCAGCAGTTGTCATGCCGCTTTTTAAAAAGGGTAATAAAAATATCCCTTCGAACTATAGACCGATTTCATTAATTAGTTGTACTGGAAAAATTATGGAAAGAGTTATGTTTAAACACATTTATAACCATTTACACGCAAATAAATTAATTTACGAAAATCAGTCTGGATTTTTGCCAGGGCATTCGACTGTGTATCAATTACTTGACATCTACCATCAAATTTGTTATTCTTTTGATAATAAAATCCCAACATGTATGGTTTTTTGTGATATTTCAAAAGCCTTCGATAGAGTATGGCACGAAGGACTTATATTCAAATTAAAACAATACGGAAGTAATGGTCAGATTCTAAAATGGGTTAATAATTATCTAAGTAATCGAAATCAAAAGGTCTTTGTTGGTTCCAACTATTCTGAAAGTAAACATATCACTGCTGGGGTCCCCCAAGGCTCAGTCCTTGGCCCCTTATTATTTTTAATTTATGTCAATGACATTGCCGATAATCTAATCAGTGTAACAAGACTTTTTGCAGATGATAGCTCTCTCGCAGTTTCCAGTTCTGATATTGCTTTTATGGAACGTACCCTTAATGAAGACTTAAATAAAATTACGGAATGGTCGAAACGTTGGCTAGTTAACTTTAATCCTAACAAAACAGAAGTGTTATTTTTCACACTTGGATCTGACGATAAGCCATCTCTCTATTTTGATAATGTTTCTCTTGATTATGTTAACAGTCACAAACACTTAGGTGTCACTTTTAGTACTGATGGTAAATGGCATGACCACATAAACAATATATTAATGTCTGCTTCCAAAGTTCTAGGATCTATGAGAGCATTAAAATACAAACTTAAACGGAAAACTTTAAATCAAATATACATTTCCTACATGAGACCAATCTTAGAATATGCGTCAATTGTCTGGGATGGATGCGCGGATTACGAGAAACACTCTCTTGAGAAACTTCAATATGAAGCGGCACGTATCGTCACCGGCCTAACAAGGTCTGTTTCTATTGAACGTTTGCTTAATGAAATCGGTTGGGTATCATTGTCTGACAGACGAACTATTCAAAAACTCGTTACAGTATATAAAGCTAAACAGGGCACCTTACCGGATTATTTATTAAACGTTTTTCCAGATACCGTTTCTAATAATGTACCTTATGTCTTAAGAAACAGAGATAATTATACAACTGTAGCACGTCGTACTCAAATTTATACAAACTCATTTATTCCATCAGCAACGTCATTATGGAATAACTTGGATACCGACATAAGAAATTCATCCTCCCTTAATATATTTAAATGCAAACTTAAACAGAAATACAAACCCCCGACAGTTCCTAATTTTTTCTGTATCGGGGATCGTCTACATTCGGTTCTACATGCTCAAATTCGTAACAAATGTAGCAATTTAAATGCTGATTTATTTATAAATCATTTAAGAGAAAATGCATCTTGTGAATGCGGTTATGCTTTTGAAGATGCTGAACATTTCTTTTTCAATTGCAGACGGTATACATCACAACGTATTCAACTTTTTAATGCTACTCGCATTTTTCATCCATTAAATACGTGTACTCTTCTTTTTGGCAAGATTACCTATTCCGAAGAAGACAATTCATTAATATTTTTAGAAGTTCAAAGATATATTAAGCATACGGAAAGTTTCCGATAAAATCTGCTTAATGCTGAAGTTTTTTACTCTTTAAAAAAAAAATTGCGACTGTCAAAAGTACATCCTCTCTCTCTCTCTCTCTCTCTCTCTCTCTCTCTCCCTCTCCCTCTCTCTCTCTCTCTCTCTCTCTCTCTCTCTCAGCAAATGGTCTAACATTTCTTGTTCCTAAAATACATGTACTTTGTTATATTTCTCAATGCCATTTCAATGTAATCTATAGTATCAATACTTTTTTTGTATTCGTATTAGGGACGGACCGATTTACTAATGTTATTTGAACTTGTGGTCCAACCCTTTTTCTTTCAAAATGTATTTATATATTTTTCATTCTATATATTTGCATTGTACATATTGTAACAAATTGAAAGGAATAAAATATGTTTAAACTAAGCATTCAAAATGATACAAACTGCTCACATAGTAAAATATTAGTTACTCTGACTTTTAAAAATTGTGATCTATGAAATGATACCTATCAACTAAACAAATAAAAAAGACTGGGTTATAAGATAACTTTATTTGTATTTCTAAGAAGTACCCGTGATAAATAATATATATAACCGTACACCATGAACAAAATGCACGTCTGGTTATTTTATCGGTGGTAAAGCTTTTGTTGAGAAAGATTTTGATATTGATTGTTTGCACTTGTTGAAAGCCTCGCAAACGTAGCTACCCTCGTGACGGTTTTCGATAGGCCCAATGATTATTTTAGAATTGTCACCTGGATATATTTGAACATCGTCCTAAAATTAACGAAAATTAATAAATATTTCTTGAAAAATTCTTGAAATACTGAAACCATTTGAAAACCTCAGGCATATTATGAGTTTTGTTTTATATAATGGCTTGAATAAGATGCTTACAGTGATGCTGGGAATAAGTATATGATTTTCATGTATGGGTTTGGCTTATAAAGCATTTTAACTAAATAATATACGTTTTTAAAACTACATTCAAGTTCAGGTAAAGATTTTTGATTTTTGAACACATTATTTTTTGCAAAAATATAATCTCAAAATTATCATATAGAAATAAAGTGTCTCATCTTACTGTATGCCTCAGCCATCGGACATCCGGCATCGGATTACCACTGACGAAACATTTTACAACCACAAATTCTGTTAGTGCCCATGTTCCTTGCACAATTTTAATGTCGGTTATTTGAGGTGCTGAAATGAGATAATCGAAATAAAATAATCCGCGCCACGACAAAACCAACATAGTGCGTTTGCGACCAGCATGGATCCAGACCAGCCTGCGCATCCGCGCAGTCTGATCAGGATCCATGCTTTTCGCTTACAAACCCAATAACAAGTAGAGAAACTGATAGCGAACAGGATGGATCCTGATCAGACTGCGCGGATGCACAGGCTGGTCTGGATCCATGCTGGTCGCAAACCAATTATAGTGGTTTTGTGATGACGCGGCTCAAATATTGATTTGTTGAAATAATTAATGGTCATGTTGGGCGAGATATACCACCGTTTGATCTAGTCCGTGAAAATTTTTATATATCGTCTAAAAAGGAAACCCTGTCATTTACTTCCTTTTAAATTGACATATTAATTTTAACCCATATTCAATTTGTTAGCTGTTGGAGTAATAAAAATTTGTACAGTTCTTTTCTCTCTTACCAATACATACTTATCTTCAATATCTCAACGGTAACTCAGAATGTAATTTTAACATCAATGACGACTAAAACGTCATCCTATATCATATTAAAAATGACGTTAAGGTTTGTTTTGTCGTGGAATATTAGGTACTATAATTCAAATGTTTTTGATAAATTCATCTATTTTGTAAGATATACATTTCTCTAGCATTTATAATACACTTATACTGATTAATTCAAATCGCGTGCAAAATATTTAATTGCATGTCGTTAATAACGCTAAGGTCAACCAAATTTGATTTATTCACATTTTATCAAAATTTACACTTACAATTTTTGTATACAGTGAATTTGCTGTGAATATACGCAATAAAATACAATTTTGTACAATATATGAGCATATATAATTGATCTGTTAATATACATCATATCTTAAATATATCACTTATCTTTAAAGGTCTGGTGATGTGACCTTTCTCTTAAGTACTATTCTATATAGCCTTCAAATATATTAAAGTATTTTTATACCAAAACTGCTCATAACTTACGTGTGCATGCATCGGGTTGTCCTCCAAAACAATATGTGATGTCCTTCTCCGTATGATTGTGTGTACAAACATCTGTGTGCTGGTGACTAGGGTCATAGCATTGGCGCATGCGCTCTTTTGTTCCCTGGACATTAGGATCTGTCTCCAGACAAGCTGACCATGCCGTCCATTCTGTCCACTGACCAACTTAAATTTAAAAAAAATGTTACACCAATAGAATAATTAAACTAAAAATTAACTGATTCATATATTTTTAAGTTAATACTTATATAATGTAAAATATAATTAAATATTATAAGCTATATTTACAAATCAAACACTTTGATGCATACAAGTTGTTTTGTGAGAAGTGAAGTAAATGTCAGTGTAAATGTTGGTTTACTTCGGACAAGGCCTTGTTAATTTTTTGTGAACACTAAAATATTAATTTCTTACCTTACTATATGTTATTTTGCCGTGGAAAATCAAAAACAATAGTTTATAATGTATGCCTATATCGAATAATAAGTGCTTTTGTTTGGTATATTTTCATGATAAAGAACAAAACAAAAACCCTGCAAAAAAAGTTGTATATTTATAACATTGACCCAATACAAATGCGTCTTAATACAGTTTCTCTACTGTTGTATGACATTTGTAGTGAAAACTTGGCATGTGCCGTAAAAAAAAAACGTCACAAACGTCAAGAAACGATTTTACATAAATTATTTCATTCAGATTAATTTTTCAGGAAAATAATAAGAAAAAAATTACCTATATGATTTGTAGGAGTAACTGTTACTTTTGTCGCCGGAGCAGTGGTAAATCCGTGGTGATTCGTAGATTTTGTCGGCGGAGCAGTGGTAAATCCGTGGTGATTCGTTGATTTTGTGGGCGGGGCAGTGGTAAAACCGTGGTGATTCGTTGATTTTGTGGGCGGGGCAGTGGTAAATCCGTGGTGATTCGTTGATTTTGTGGGCGGGGCAGTGGTAAATCCGTGGTGATTCGTTGATTTTGTCGGCGGAGCAGTGGTAAATCCGTGGTGATTCGTTGATTTTGTGGGCGGGGCAGTGGTAAAACCGTGGTGATTCGTTGATTTTGTCGGTTGGGCAGTGGTAAATCCGTGGTGAATCGTTGATTTTGTCGGCAAGGCAGTGGTAAACACATCATTTGGTTTTAAAGTAACTCCAAATTTAAACGCACATAATGAAGTGGAGCAACATTTTGGATAGTCAGGATTTGTAATATCATCAGATTTGCAACTCTGTAAGATATTTTTTGTTTTTTAGTTTGCGTTTACGTCGCAACACGGTTAAGGCAATATGGTGACTTCAGATGCCGTTCCGCTCATAATTTTAGGTGGAAGCGTCACCTGAGTAGAACCAGCGACGGTCCGTAAGCTGATAGCTTCCACAAATGAAAGAAACTAAAATTCTAACCGGAATTAGTACCTACACTGGCTGGTAATATGGTTTGAAGTCAACGACAATAAACACTCAGCGACCGGCGCCCGACACCTTTCGAATATAACCTCAACTAAAAATTATATTCTAACATTACAAAAGTCATGCCACATGTTCCTAAGTTGAAATCGAGTAAAAGCATGTTTATTACTTATAATAAAATTTTAACTAAACTAATTTAAATAAAATCCATCTTAATTGTGTTGTAATAAAGAAAAAAAGCAAACAAACAAAAACATTCTTATTTAAAACGTGTATTTTAAACTAAGAAATCAGGGCAAGTTTGGATCTCGAAATCTTTTAGTGCTCGCCAATTTTTTTAAGCCAATCACCGACGAGGACTTTTCAAATTTTCAGGTTTCAAATCTTAATAGAACAGATTTTATATAAACTGGACGTTTTATATTATAAAACGCAAGTGGGCGGAGCTAAGTTTCGACGAGCGCTAAAGTGAAATATACGCATGTGCAGAGATCTTGAAGTTTACTCCTACTAATCAATATTTATGCATCATGTTTTTTCCGTACACGCACATGTATATCGTCACTACGGCATAGAATTAAAAAAAGAAGTTCATTGAAATGAAAACAGGCAACAGTAAAAATGTTTTATAACTTACGGAACCAGTATCATTTTATAATTTCCAAATAAAAATTTCACTTATTCCAAGAAAGTATGCATGTAATATTTCTTACTTAATATGTAAATATTACAGCCCGTGCCGCTGCAAAACCGAAAGTAGGGTATTTTTATTAATTTTACAAAAATATGTCGAGGTGACGGGCGAGGCAAGACATGTCGACTTTTTGTAGCTTATTGTGATGTTATTCTTAGTTTAAAATACACGTTTTAAATAAGAATGTTTTTGTTTGTTTGCTTTTTTTCTTTATTACAACACAATTAAGATGGATTTTATTTAAATTAGTTTAGTTAAAATTTTATTATAAGTAAGTATAAACATGCTTTTACTCGATATCAACTTAGGAACATGTGGCATGACTTTTGTAATGTTAGAATATAATTTTTAGTTGAGGTTATATTCGAAAGGTGTCGGGCGCCGGTCGCTGTGTGTTTATTGTCGTTGACTTCAAACCATATTACCAGCCAGTGTAGGTACAAATTCCGGTTAGAATTTTAGTTTCTTTCATTTGTGGAAGCTATCAGCTTACGGACCGTCGCTGGTTCTACTCAGGTGACGCTTCCACCTAAAATTATGAGCGGAACGGCATCTGAAGTCACCATATTGCCTCAACCGTGTTGCGACGTAAACGCAAACTAAAAAACAAAATATATCTTACAGAGTTGCAAATCTGATGATATTACAAATCCTGACTATCCAAAATGTTGCTCCACTTCATTATGTGCGTTTAAATTTGGAGTTACTTTAAAACCAAATGATGTGTTTTACCACTGCCTTGCCGACAAAATCAACGATTCACCACGGATTTACCACTGCCCCACCGACAAAATCCACGATTCATCACGGATTTACCACTGCTCCGGCGACAAAATCAACGATTCACCACGGATTTACCACTGCTCTGGCGACAAAATCAACGAATCACCACGGATTTACCACTGCTCCGGCGACAAAATCAACCAATCACCACGGATTTACCACTGCTCCGGCGACAAAATCAACCAATCACCACGGATTTACCACTGCTCCGGCGACAAAATCAACCAATCACCACGGATTTACCACTGCTCCGGCGACAAAATCAACCAATCACCACGGATTTACCACTGCTCCGGCGACAAAAATAACAGTTACTCCTACAAATCATATAAGTAATTTTTTTATTATTATTTTTCTGAAAAAAAAAAAAATGAATTTATTTATGTAAAATCGTTTCCTGACGTTTGTGACGTTAATTTACTTACGGCACATGCCAAGTTTTCACTAAAAATGTCAACAACAGTAGAGAAACTGTTTTAAGGCGCATTCGTATTGGGTCAATTTTATAAATACCGGTATACAACTTTTTTGCAGGGTTTTTGTTTTGTTCTTTATCATCTAGAAATTACCAAACAAAAGCACTTATTATTCGATATATGCATAAATTATAAACCTTTTTTTTTATTTTCTACGGCAAGATAACATATAGTACGGTAAGACATATATTTATGTGTTCACAAAAAATGAACAAGGGATTGTCCAAAGTTGACCAACATTTACACTGATATTTTCTTCACTTCACACAAATCAACTTGTATGCATCAAAGTGTTGATTTGTCAATATATCTTATATTATTATATTATATTTTAAATTATATAAGTATTTACTTAAAAATATATGAATCTTTTAATTTTTTGTTAAATATAACATACGTTTTTTATATAAGTTGGTCAGTGGACAGAATGGACGGCATGGTCAGCTTGTCTGGAGACGGATCCTAATGTCCAGGGAACTAAAGAGCGCATGCGCCAATGCTATGACCCTGGACACCAGCACACAGATGTATGTACACACAATCATACGGAGAAGGACATCACATATTGTTTCGGAGGACAACCCGATGCATGCACACGTAAGTTATGAGCAGTTTTGGTATAAAAATATTTGAGCCGCGCCATGACAAAACCAACATAATGGGTTTGCGACCAACATGGATCAAGACCAGCCTGCGCATCCGCGCAGTCTGATTAGGTTCCATGCTGTTCGCTTACAAACCCTATAACAAGTAGAGAAACTGATAGCGAACAGCATGGATCCTGATCAGACTGCGCGGATGCGCAGGTTGTTCTGGATCCATGCTGGTCGCAAACCCATTATGTTGGTTTTGTCGTGACGCGGCTCATTTTAATATATTTGAAGGCTGTATGGAATAGTACTGAAGAGAAAGCATGCGAAATTAACAAAATGTCACATCACCAGACCTTTATAAGGGATATATTTATTAAATGATGTATATTAACAGATCAATTATATATACTCATATATTGTACAAAATTGAATTCTATTGCGTATATTCACAGCAAAATCACTGTATACAATAATTGTAAGTGTAAATTTTGATAAAATGTGAATAAATCAAATTTGGTTGACCTTAGCGTTATTATTGACCTGCAATTAAATATTTTGCACGCGATTTAAATTAATCAGTACAAGTGTATATATTAATGCTGGAGAAATGTTACAAAATAGATGAGATATATCAAAAGCATTTGAATTAGTACCTAATATTCCACTACAAAACAAATTTAACGTCATTTCCAATATGACGATAGATGACGTTTACGTCGTCATTGATGCTAAAATTACAATAAAATTACCGTTGAGAAATTGAGGATAAGTATATATTGGTAAGGATGAAATGAATTGTACATATTTTTATTACAACAATAGCTAACAAATTGAATATGGTTTAAAAATAATTATGTTTATTAAAAAGGAAAAAAATGAAGGGTTTCCTTTTTAGACGTTATATAAAATTTTTCATGGACTAGATCAAACAGTGGTATATCTCTTCCAATATGATCATTAATTTTTTCAACAAATCAATATTTGAGCCGCGTCATAACAAAACCAACATAATGGGTTTGCGACCAGCATGGATTCAGACCAGCCTGCGCATCCGCGCAGTCTGATCAGGATCCATGCTGTTCGCTATCAGTTTCTCTACTTGATATTTGGTTTGTAAGCGAACAGCATGGATCCTGATCAGACTGCGCGGATGCGCAGGCTGGTCTTAATCCATGCTGTTTGGAAACGCACTATGTTGGTTTTGTCATGACGCGGCTCATTTTATTTCGTTTATCTCATTTCAGCACCTCAAATAACCGACATTAAAATTGTGAACGGAACATGGGCACTTACAAAACTTGTGATTGTAAAATGTTTTGTCAGTGGTAATCCGATGCCGGATGTCCGATGGTTGAGACATACAGTAAGATGAGACACTTTAATTCTATATGATAATTTTGAGATGATATTTTCGCAAAAAATTTAATGTGTTCAAATATCAAATTTTTTTACCTGAAATTGGATGTAGTTTTAAAAACGTATATTATTTAATTATAATGGATTATAAGCCAAACTCATACTATGAAAGTCATATACTTATTCCCAGCTTCACTGTAAGCATTTTATTTAAACCATTATATAAAACAAAAATGAGCCGCGTCATGACAAAACCAACAAAGTGCGTTTGCGAACAGCATGGATCCAGACCAGCCTGCGCATCCGCACAGTCTGATCTGGATCCATGCTGTTCGCTTACCAACCCTATTACAAGAACAGAAACTGATAGCGAACAGCATGGATCCTGATCAGACTGCGCGGATGCGCAGGCTGGTCTGGATCCATGCTGGTCGCAAACGCATTATGTTGGTTTTGTCATGACGCGACTCAAATCAAAATATGCCTGAGGTTTTCAAATGGTTTCAGTCTTTCAAGATTTTTTTAAGAAATCTTTATTAAATTTTCTTTAATTTTAGGACGATGTCCAAATATATCCGAATGACAATTCTAAAATAATCATTGGGCCTATCGAAAACCGTCATGAGGGTAGCTACGTTTGCGAGGCTTTCAACAAATGCAAGCAATCAATATCAAAATCTTTCTCAACACCAGCTTTAACACCGGTAAAATAACCAGACGTGCATCTTGTTCATGGTGTACGGTCATATATATTATTTATCACGGGTACTTCTTAGAAATACAAATAAAATTGTCTTATAACCCTGTCTTTTTTTATTTGTGTAGGTATCATTTCATGGTACACAATTTTCAAACATCAGAGTAACTGATATTTTACTATGTGAGCAGTTTTTATTATTTTAAATGCTTAATAAGAATGCCATGACTGGCATAAACATGTATTTGTAAGAAAACTGACACATAGCTACAATGTAAGATATGATATATACCAATCATGCTGCAGTATACAACGAGCCGAAGAACCCAGTGTAAAACCTAGTTTATATATTCTATGTATAATTTTGATTCGCAAAATGGATAAAACGTCGGTAATGTATTCTCCAATCGTGTCACATGACATGACACCCACTATCTCTTAGGAAATTTTCAAGCGCCAGCTTAATTTTCTTAACACGTCCCATGATATTGTCGTTAATCCGTGATCCGATTGAAAACAATCCATACGTCCAGAAACAATGGCAATTTTAAATCGCACCAATTTCAATACTAATTCGTATAAATGATTAGAATGGGATATTTCTGTGTCCGTTCCAATAGATTGTAAAATATGCATAGCTTGTAAAAAAAGAATTTCAAGAATTTAGCTGTATAGTGAAAGTTAAACATGATTCATATCATAATAATGTTCATAAACCAGATATTAAAATTTGATCTGATATATTTAAATAATGAATATGCTGGTGGCAAAAGATAAAACGCTCAATATGTCCCAGAAATGAATACATTTTTATTGTTTTTAGAAATGGCAAACATGTTTTTAATACTGTTAAAATGAAGGACTGGGAGCATTGTTGACGTTTTTCACCTGAATGTGAAATTGTCACCTTGTAGTAATTTGTAGACATATCTTTACTTCCATAACTATAACTGTTTTAAAAAGGAACAGAAGAAAAAGGTGGGTTGATGGTTGATGTAATCGGACAATGAGTTACCTTTTGGAAACTTGATGTGTATATCCAAAATTAAAAATAGAGACAAAAGCATTTCCTGAGCGTAATGGGCATAAAAATAAAGAAAACAAGAAGAAAATAGTTTGTCTAGATGTATTTCTAAAACAAGTTTGGCATTTGGCAATTTTGAATTGTAAATTTGTATGGTCTATCTACGGGCATTTAAATGCATTAGTATATACTTAAATACGTTTTTGTTTACGAATAGATGGACTAAGTGTGTGTGTGTGTGCGTGCGTGCGTGTGCGTGTGTGCGTGCGTGCGGCGTGCGCGTGTGCGTGCGTGTGTGTGTGTGTGTTCGTTAAAGCGATCTTCAGCTTTGATTTTCTGTTGGAAAAAAAACCCAATTCTGTGGCATTTAAAACTAAGTATTTCAGTAATTTTACCTCCGAAAAGTGCATCATATTCCTGTAAAATAGCGTCACCGAGAGCTACTTTTAACGCGTCAGTGATGTTCGTTTATAAATAAAATAAAAGATCTAAAACGAATCGTCCGCTTTACTAATTTTAATTATTATATAGAGGACAGACTGGTATATTAGAGGTTTCGAGGGATTTCCTTATTGTTTAATATGTATTTTATCATTTTATCGTCGGCAAATGTCATTTTCCAACTTAATTCTTTTTGATTTGACAATAATTTAAAAGAAACACATTTAAGAAAAGCTAAGTGCCGCTTTAAAAGATTTCGTGCAAAAGATTTTTAACAAAATTGTTGTATCCCTGTTTCTCGGTATGTCAGGGTTTCTCGTTTTTTCTGACTATAAAAACATATGTAATTGGCACCTTGGAAACCGAAAACATGTCTTCTTTGTAGCCCTGACATTTACCGAGATACCCGGTCAACATTCTGATAAAAATAAATGTGTCAAAAACATTTGAAAAAAATTATGAAATTGTCACAAAATCCAGAAAAATGTATTAAAATTTCAATTTAGATTTTTATCATACTATGGTTAAGTTATTTGCATGATAAGACACATATATTGTTTCTGATAATATATCTTAAACACTTAATCAAGAGTGACACTAATGACTCGAGGTGATTTGTAAAATTAAATTATTACATAGATACCAGCATTCAGCAAAAATAATATTACGAGATAATGCGAGAAGGTACTTTGTTCATCTTGAGATGGAGGGTCAGTATTATCTGATAGAAAACAAATATTTATGCCTTTTTTGTCATGATTCTAAATTGTACATGAAGTTTTCGGGGTCGTTACATAATAATTTATAGAAGAAACAAACCTTCCTCAATCGTTGTTTAGATAGAACATGCGTTTAGTTAGGAATAAAATGAACAAATGTTAAAATACTTAAAAGAAATAATTGCAGTCAATGAATCGGAAATCTTTATTATCCATACATTCTAATGAAGGTAATTAAACAACTGTAATGATCATTAATAAGTTGTTATTGTTGTGTTTAGAGATAATTAGTCATTTGTGATGTTGGGTCAAGAAACATTCTTTTATTGTGGAAATGACGTTTACCTTAATATTAGGTTTCGCAATAAAAGGAGTTATTTTAGAATTAATTCAAATGATGTAGAGGCTATTTTCATGAGAAGTTAAACCTGATTCATACTTTTCTACTCCGTTTGCCACAAATTCAGCTTTTTATCGCCAGTAAAAACGATTATTAAGTTGAATCAACAGTTCCCGTGTTTATATCAAAAATAATTTATTTAAAGATCAGATTAAAAAAAAAAACAATTTATAAACACTTTTATGTGTTTTTTGTGCTTTCGTAAATGTGACATAAATAATTAATATGTCAAAGGACTATTATTTATATTAGATCTTTTTTAACATTGTTGTTAGAACAAATTTCTTAAAGCTCTTTAAAAGGGAGTTTGAGGTGCTATCAAAGTTTAATTTAGCACCTTAAACTCTCTTTAAAGATAAAAATAAACATATTACATGTAACGAGTATTTCTTTAGTAATACATAAGGTCTTCCGACGAAATCCGTAACGTTTTCCAGGATCTTAGTGACAGTTAACAGAACTCCTGACACTTTATCAGAAGAATTCCATCCTCCGTGTAACTATTCCGCCCCCGTGACGTGGTGCACACAGAAGTTCCTCTTCTTTGTCAAAGAAACTTAACATAGACATATTTTTTTAAAATGAACATTTATTTCGGTTTGCCAGATTAAAATATTGATTATTTCAGTATCCAGAAATAAGCTATTATTTGTGCATGTATTTTTTCATTATATTCATGTTGTCGTTATTATTATTCAGTTTGGTGTCTACGTGTATCTAATCAATTTAGGTTTTGCTATAGAGGGATCAGACTTCCGATTAATATTCTGGTTATGGGCGAACATGCGTCTTATATGTTTTGACCTTAATGATTCTGAGTTTACTTTTATTTTTCCTCATAAGAAAGGGGTTGGTTGGCCGTCTTTGTTGACCTGTAAATGTGCTTGCCCTGTTAGAGAACATTTGATATAATTACGCCTATAGGTAGTTGGCTGATGAAATTGTCTCTAAAGTAGTTTTATGAAGAGAAATAATTAGTTCAAGTGACGTAAGCAGAACTGTCCATTATATAACAAGATAGTGCAGCCAGGGTAACATTGCTATAAGTGTCTATTATTGAAGCCGAAAACAGACATTTGATGTTTGGAACAGGTGATTAAGGAAAATCAAATATCAGTCAACTTTCTACCTATAAAAGTAATGACCAATGAATGCAACACAAAAAAAAAACAATTTCATTTTCTCAAACAAATACAGCAGGAGGTGTTTATGTATTCGGTCAACATTCTGAACACGCATGGTATCTTAAAACAGATTCAGTCTTTAATTGAAAACATTGTCAAAATAATGAAGCTTGTAGCTGTTGATAAAGCTTATTTTCATCAATTTGTTTTTATAATTAGAGGCATATCTTGTACAAATACCTTAGCGTACGAAGCAGAAATTAAGATATGGGTTCATTAAACATAACAAAGTGTCTAAATTAGTTATTAATGAAGGGCAAATTGCTAAAGTAAAGCCAATAGAATGTACTCAATAATAACGGGTTTCATGATTTATGGTTAATATTCTGGTGAACTTTAGAATAATTAGAGATACATTTCATGTACGCGTGATAAATTAACACGGCCACAGGTTGTCCATATTTAGTTACCCGTACATGTGAATGTTTGATAAACCATATGTTTATCAGTATATACCTAGTATCAGCTGGAATGAAGTGTTCTAAATATTGATATTGCATTATATATTTATATTACATTCTTTGTATTGATATTTCGTTTTATATACTTTGATATTGTACTCTTTATATTGAAATTTCATTCTATGTATTGATATTGCATTCTTTTTATTGATATTGCATTCTTTATATTTATCATGTATTCTATATATTGATATTACGTTCTATATATTGATATTGTTTTCTACATATTGATATTGCGTTCTGTATATTGATATTGCATTATATAATATTGATATTGTATTCTTTATATTGATATTGCATTCTCTATATTGATATTGCATTCTCAATATTAATATTGACATTGCATTCTCATTATATTGATATTGCATTCTCTATATTGATATTGTATTCTATATATTGATTTTGCATTCTCTATATTGATATTGTATTCAATATTTTGATATTGTGTTCTATATATTAATATTGCATTCTCATTATATTGATATCGTTTTCTATATATTGATATTTCATTTTATATATAGATATTGTATTCTGTATATTGATATTGCATTCTATATATTGATATTGTATTCTATATATTGATATTGCATTCTATATATTTATATTGTATTCTATATATTGATATTGTGTTTTATATATTGATATTGTATCCTATATATTGATATTGCTTTCTATATATTGATATTGTGTTCTATATATTGATATTGTATTATATATATATTGATATTGCATTCTATATTTTGATATTGCATTCCTAATATTGATATTGCATTCTATGTATTGATATTGCATTCTGTATATTGATATTGCGTTCTTTAAATTGATATTGTATTCTTTATATTGATATATATTGATATTGCGT
Organism: Ruditapes philippinarum; assembly: GCF_026571515.1. NCBI lineage: Eukaryota > Metazoa > Mollusca > Bivalvia > Venerida > Veneridae > Ruditapes > Ruditapes philippinarum. The sequence goes on along the minus strand of NW_026856920.1, from coordinate 1,006 downwards.
TCTATATTTTGATATTGCATTCTATATAAAGGTATTGTATTCAATATGTTGATATTTCATTCAATATATAGATATTGTATTTCATATATTGATATTTTGTTTTTATATTGATATTGAATTCTATATATTGACATTGTATTCTTTATATTGTATTGCATTGGAAATAAGTTTTAATATATGATTAATAACGTTTATGTTTGCCGGGTCACACAGACACTATTAATGTTATATAGCAATATGACTTTACTGATCACAATTTTATAAATCATCACGGCAATAGCGCATTGCGTTAGACTTAACAATTTGATAAATATTTCAACTTTTCTTTGCGTGAAAGAGCTAACTAAGTATTGTAAGGATTAACAATTATTTTTTTCAAATACCTAAAGGTTTTGGATTTAATACTAAATATAACGTTCAACAAAATTGCTTTTTTAAAAATAAGACGTACATTAGCACATGCTCTAAGAACAGAAGGCCAGTAAGAAATCTATAAAATCCCAGCGTGGAACTATCGTAAATCACGAGATACTAACGTTATTACATACTTGTATAATACATACAATTGAAATGATTTGTGTAGTCACATCATCATTATCAGAACTCACATTATAAAGGTTATGATAAAGATAGTAAATGTCATGATAATAATGTTGATGATCATAATAGTGATGCTAAGAATGGTGATGATGGATGATTAATAACCTTATTGTCATCATCATTATCATTTAAGTTCTTAGTATGGTATATAAATCAAGTAGTTAGTATGATAAATAGTTTAAGTAGTTAGCATGCTATACAGTTGAAGTAGTTAGTATGATTGTTGAAGTAGTTAGCATGATATATAGTTTAAGTAGTAAGCATGACAGTTAGTTGAAGTAGTTGGCATGATTTATAGTTGAAGTAGTTAGCATGATAGATAGTTTAAGTAGTAAGCATGACAGATAGTTTAAGTAGTTGGCATGATAGTTTAAGTAGTTAGCATGATACATGATTTAAGTAGTTA
>NW_026856919.1:0-34870 GCF_026571515.1 Ruditapes philippinarum | reverse complement strand
AGCAATTTTTTACCGTTATATTGTAACGTATTGAACTCTATCCTACCACTAAACATGGTTTGTGCCGTTATGTATGAGAAACATTTCCTTATGTTAATTCACTAACTTGAGTTTTTGCATATAATAATGCTTATTATCAGTATAATGACGCTCTACCAACGTTGTTACATTATATCTAAACCACATTTGCATTACTTGAATATCCTGTGCTAGAGAATACGTTTTAACAAAATCAGAGGATATTCAAAGGCAACTGTAATGCAGTTGATGTATGTGACAATGGAACAGAAACAGTTAAATTAAATTTGAAATATTTTTGTACTCGTAATAATTGTACAGCTAGAGTTGCCTATCTTTATTTCATGCTCTCGTGAAAATTGGCTCCGCCTTTTAATCGTCGTCTATTTCCGTGATGATGCCATATATGGAAGTTGAAAAATCGTGTACAGATATTAATCGCGTTAGAATGTAAAATGAAAGGGTGGTGTTGTCAACCTGAGAGTGTTAACTGATGCAGTTACATTCTCAATGACATAATGACATAATGTACGGCATAAAACGTGTTTGGTAAGTTCTATCTTTTTTCATTTCTACATGTCGCAAATTTGAAGCTATAGATTTCTAAATACAGTTTGCAATTTATCTAAGTTGCATGTTAACAGCTTCTATTTTATCAAATCGAAACAGTCAAAACTCTTATTACATGTATTTTTACTAATCTGTTTAGTAGAACTGAAGAATGTATTGTCAAGTTTCAAAGGCTGTATTTTTGGCAACGAATAGCCTTCATTTTTTCCACGTCTGTTTTATGTTGTTAACATTTATATACTACATTATCCAAAATGTATTCATATGGTCAATTATTTTTTCTATCATTATCTAAAAATAATTTTGAACATAATGTATTATTGTTTTTGCTTCTTGAATTTATATTTGATGTTATTTTATCTTATGTAAACCTTTTCGAAAATTATTTGTGCTATTTAAAATCATTACGTCTAAAAGTACACATGTGCATATTTAACTTCAGAAAATAGTAATTATATTAAGTGAAAACTTTTGTTTTATAATTGTGATTTACATAATGAACCAGTGTCAGACATTTGATTGTTATTTGTATTTGCCACAATTACATGTAACCCAAGAAACTAGGTACCATTTAATCAGGTGACCATCAGCATTTTTTTTAATAAATGAAGCGTGAATGACAGTTTCATTAACACGTTCCTCTGACGAAACATGATACATTTCTTTGAGTTCTTTCTAGATGGTATGTACTTAATATGCTATATACCAGTCATTATTCACAAGCATATAGTGTAATTAACAATCTAGGCTTCTGTGGTCGCCCCCTTAAACTGTTTCTGTTCAACACAGTCTCGTGTAATTCGATATAGTATACAAGAAAAGCATTGATGCAAAGGGCATCCAGGCAATAAATCCAGCAAATGAAGATGAACTAACAGACATTTGATGACCAGATATTTTTATAAACTTTTCAATGTGTATTTGTTTTATCCAGAATAGTATATCATTTATGAATTAACTTTGGTACGCATGATAGAGATTAGAATATTATTTTGTATTCATAGAACTTGCAATTCTATCAATATTAACGATAATATCCAAAATAAACAGGTCTATAATAACCAAAATATACCCCCCTATATGGTATAAGTTTATTCATATTATATACGGGGTATTTTTGGATATTATCATAAATATTGGTTATTTGATAGAATTTCAAGGTCATGTGGTATTTTCTTTGGAACATACAACATAGTAGTCAAAATGAACAAAGTCTGTTACTTGATTTATTGGGAGGTCAATCTACTATTTGAATGAATTACTTCAAAAACCTCGTCTGACCCAACAGTGTGTTTACGTTCCTTTCAATAAACCCATGTTATCTAATTGTTAAAATGTCATAATATTCGGCAAATCAACATTCCACTCAAAGTACCATAAAAGCGAGTGTCTTTAAATAAAATATAGAACAGCAATAATCCGGTAAATCAGTGAATGAGACTTGAACAGCAAATTTGTTTTACAGTATACTACTGCTAGACTTGTTTATTGTCGCATAACGTCAAAATAAAAGCGACATTTAAAATTACAAACTATGTCTATTTAAATATTCACTGTAAAAATGTCATAAGTGCAGCCAGGGTTGTTAAAAGAAAACCGGAAAAAAACCTACGGAAAATGATAAAACATAAAGAGTGCGGTTAAATGTTTGAATATGTTTGCATTTCTTTTCCTGCAAATTTTTTCAGTTCGTTATTTTTATAACCATACCGCGACACGAATGACCGTTTCGTTAAACTAAAACTTCATCTATAAATATAGTTTCGGTCTTTAACAATGCAAAGGCCATCATTCTATTTATAGGTACAGCAATAACATACATTATAACCCACTGTGTACTACAAAATTATTAATAAAAACGGAAGAGCGCGATTAATTGATGGATAAGCTAATTTCATTTGAAAATGTTTGCAATGCGAGATTCTCCAGTTCGCTTTTCATTGTACATAGCGATCGAGACATTTCATTTTTGCTAATAAAACACCCTCATGCCAATCGGAATTAGCGGCTATTATGACTGACGAAAAGGTCTGAAAAGTTGCAATTGTCCTATTACAAAATCTGATTTCATTCCATAAAGGGCGTCGCGCTTCGGTGCGGACGCCAATAACCATGTTTGGTATGTTTTATATATGTAGACATGAAAAGTTGCGACTATGATAAGAGAGAAATCTGCTGATGAGTTTACACTAGAAGGTTACACACCTATTTGTGTACCTAAAGCTGAAAGTGTGTCGATAAATAGAAAGAGCTGCAGGTGTCATAGTTGAGTATGTTTTTTTTTATTAAACATTCATCTTAAAGGTGTTTCTATTTTAGAAAATGATAAACATTGGTTTAGATGGGTGAAATTAGATAAAGATTTTTTTTTAATTTACGTTCAGCTATATGTATATGCTTTGCATATATATCTCCTAGTGAATCAGTTTATTTTAAATCACATGTTGTAGGTATGCATAAATGGTGATTTAAATGCTAGAAGGCATTCAGGAATGATTTAATTGTACCTTCTGCAGCATTTGATCAATATATTGATACCATAACAGAAATGATGATGACATTCTTGCTGAAATTAAGAAAAGGTTCAGTGAATATGAAATTTGCAAATCCTCAGCCCTTAAATTATTAAATATTTGTTTAATTTGTCCTTGGCCGCTTATGTAGGACATTGCATTTTTTAATATTAATTAAAGAAAATTTTATAGATTACATAATTTTATCATATAACTTTTTTCAAGTTGACAGTAATTTTGCTGTTCATTGTGAAGTGAATATTACGGCTATTTTTATGAGTAATAATGTTATTACGAGGGGTGTTCGGGAAGTATAAGGACTTTTGCTGTAGTTTGATAAATAATAGGAAATGAAAAGCAAGAAAAAACACCGTAAAAATATTTAATTCTTTAAATTACAATGAAATACATTAAACAACAAGTAAATTACATATCAAACAAAACATACACCGAAGCATACCCGGAGCACGCTAACGTCACGTCAGTGCTAAATATGTTAACGTGAAATTTCCCCGATCGTCATATCGAATCACTTCTCGACGTAATCTCCATTCACAGCGATACATTTTCTATGCCTGTTGACCCATTTGTCATACGTGTCCTTGTACCAGATGTTGCCGAATGACGAAACTATTTTCTGGGTTTTACTTTGTAATTCCAACCGGAATCAAAGGGTCGACCATGCAGGTGTGCTTAGATTTCCGAAAAAAATCGAAAATCTATCAGTTGACCGCATCGCTTGTCATCCTAAATTGACTCTATTCCGTTTCGGAACATGTCATGCCATCTAAATACTAGCGATCACAGCATTTCTTTGTTGTACTAGATGCTTGAATCATTTAAATACGTATCCGTTGGTGTCTTTTCAATTTCCTACACAAAACTTGATGATTGCCCTGACTTCAACGTCGCCTATTGACGTCATTTTTCTCTTGATTTGTGTAAGCAGCAGTGATGTTAAAACTGCTGTTATTCAAACAATTATAATGATTTTCGAGGAGAATTTTCAGGAAATGACGTTGACGTTGTATTTAAACGCTCGTGCTTTTCCGTGACGCTATCCATTGTAATTTAAGAAAATTATTATCAATTAAATATATCGGAACCATTAACTTAAATACGATAAAATCGGAGTGCTCCGGGTATGCGTTATGATGTTCCTATAGAAACAAGTTTCGAGCGGTATTTGTCTATTCTTGATAGTGAGCGTTATACTACATATTGAGCACATGTTTAAATTACATTTTGTGCAAAATGGATAAAAAGGCACCATAAAAGAAAAAAAATACCGCAAAAGTCCTTAAACTTCCCGAACACCACTCATATAATTGATAAATAAAAAAAAACGTGAGTTGGATTTAAGTTAGGGAAATTTAAATAATTAGGTAATGTTAGCTGATACGACAAAGTAAAACAATATTGTTATAAATACATGAAATATTGTTCTTCTAATATTACAACAATGAATTTATAAAATATTTTTGGAACATACTGTATAACATTGCATATTTATTATTTTTTGGCGTGCATAAATATGAAGGCAGTAAAGGAGATGTTAACAAAAAGGTTTAACACCTGTTTCACGACTTAAATAATGCTAACACAGAATACTGTTTGTATAGGACACATGAAAATTATTGTGTAGTTATTGGTAAGCGTCGTTTTTATAAAACAAAAAACTTAAGCGTAAGCTAAAAAATCGTATGTCAGTAAACAACCAGAGGTGTTGCATTCTGTATCAAGAACTAATGATATGTTTTGGGATCTTGTAAAACATGTAGAAAGAAATGTATAAATAACGCAAGTAAAACTGCTAAGGATTGATTTAATGATCATTTAAAAGGTTTATTTGCTGATACTAATACATATTATGATCGACATAGTGAAGTTCTTAATCAGAATGCAATTTTCTATTTGTCAATAGTTCTTTGCATACATAAACTGCGCTGAATATAACCAGATATGTATTTAAAAGCGCATTCGATACTCGACAATTCACTATGAAAGTCTTTAACAAATTTTAGACATATTTTAATGCATTATAAAACGATTCAATAACAAACACTAAATAATTCGAAATGAAGTTTCAGTTATGCGAAAAGTCATAAAATGTTTAATAATTAGATATTTAAAATCGTCTGAAGAAAATGAAGTGATTAAAGTATAATAACTTACGCGTAAACGACTTTTGTAAACATTCAACCCGATGTTGAAAAGATGATGTTTAAAGGAAAATCAACATTATTATCGTGATCGACGAAATACAAAATAAGAAAAGGGAAAGTGAGCCTAAAAAGTTAACGTGATATTGTTCTTATGTGGTGATAAGTACGTCCATTCAATAATATGATAATAAAGAGGCTGAAGAGAAACACGGAAAGACTGGCTGATTGATAAAACAATTGCAATTGGTGCTTACTCCATACATATAATGTACGTAAATGCCATTTTAAAATTCCGTGTCCACTCTGTGTCTTTTGAACCAAAGAAATAGGCTTAATTATGCCCCTAGTGTAAAAATTGGCCCCGCCTCGGGAGTCATTATGTTAATATGCTTTGTATAGGAAAACAAAATTAATTCTTATTTTGGTGAAACTACAATGATTGAGTTTAGTAATTTGACATATTGCATTACATTGATGGCTTACACAAAATTTATCATGCCCGTTGGTTCAATATTGGCCCTGGTCCTGGGGTCACTCATTTGAACTAGCCTTGGATGCGAAAATACATTTTAGTCTTATCTTGTGAAACTACAATGCTTAGAGCTCAGAAGTTCAGCATGTAGCATCAATTTGTAGATAACTACAAAGGATATATCAGTCATGACTAGCCTCACGAAGATAAAGTTTAGGAACACACATCTTATATTTTTGTTGGATAAATACTATTCCTCTCTATTGGCATATAGCCTTGCATAGTAAACCTCGATAAAAGTTTTATGAACTATGTAGCTAGAATTAAAAATGTCGTAACCTTGTAGGTCATAAGATACTTAAAATAAAACTTTCTTCAGACAATTTTCTTGATAAGTTTTCTATCGAAATTGAAAGATTACTCTTTTGAATACTCAAACAAATTTATTTCCATTTTGGCGTTTATTGTCCTGCCTTTGCTGTGCTCTTGTTCCAATATGTTTTATAGGTAGCAACGGCTTCAAAACAGCCGAGTTTAATATTTATTGAGAATGTCCGAATCTCATAAAAGCATACTTTCCTCGTGTATGTTTTTCATCATAAGTTTTCTATCCATTATGTCGTGATGTGCTTCATTTCGGCCCTTAGTAGAATTTCACAATTATAGTTAAACAAATCATGGACCTGGTAAAAAAATCCCCACCAAGGGTGTCACTTTGTTAATGTACAGTACACTTATTAAGAAACATATGTTAGAAGTGTAACATTTTCAATACAAATCCCAGAGCTTTTAAATTCGGCATGTAAAACGAATTCGTAGTTTTCTAAAGAATGTCAAAATAATCATGGCTTTCGGGGTTAATTTGTTCCTTCCTTGCATCTGTCTTGTTTTATATAGGCTAATGAGTAGGGAAAGACATCTTTACTATAAGTGCAAAGCTACAATGTCAACAGCTTAAAAATTGGCTTAACCAAACCTCTACAAATTTTATTTAGTATTTACCATTGGTAAATCCTCCCCACCCTATGGAGAATTTAGTATTATATGGATGATTAAGATATACCATTTACGGACATTATGTCGTTCCTTGAACTTGAGAAGATTGTTTTAGATCACGTAAATAACTTTTATTTGGGTGTATATTGCCCCGACTTTGCAGTGCTCTTTGTTCGGATGTTTGTGAATTGTTGCTATACGATCTGTTTATACTCATTGCCTATAATTCTAAAGTATGATCCATAAAATAGGAGCCATTCACTTAAATCAACCCTTTATTATATTCCATCGTCAAAACAAGACTACTGTCAAGGAACAAAGCAGGACATCGGACAAAAACAAGACTGGACAAAAATAAAACAAAAATGAGGCGTATCAAACTTTGTTAGTTATAAACAACCAAACAAAGAAACCCATAAAAATGTCTGGCTTCTTTTACATTCTAGACATAATACAGTGGTTCAGTATTTTATTTTGAATTCATAATACCACGCTAAATTTCTGGTAAAATCTCCCGAAAAGGGCGTGGTTAATGGTTGAAATTAGAAAAAGAATGCTAGTATTATAGGTCTATGCTTCACTAAATTATAGCGATGAAAGATTTTTCCTCAAAGTGTTCAGTTTAAGCTATGTTTTAGCTTAAACTCCAAATTTGAGTCATTTATTTCATCAAAGTTTAAGCCTTTTCTTCTAGTTCGACTATTTATATGCAAGTGACACGTGGTATTCAATTAAGACTAGAAGTATGCTTTTGCCTGTTTAAGTATTAGATTTCACTTTCTATAGAGAAAAAAAATCATTTCTGAGGCTTAATGCACTTTTGAAATATAAATATTTTATAATTCAATTCGTCCTTTAAGTTTGATATCTTACGTTGGGGATTTTTCTGTTGAAAATATCGTATACATATACATGCACAGTGAGTTAACTGGCGTGCATGTATTAGTTACTCGCATTCCAGACGTGCATGTATTAGTTACTCGCATTCAAGAGTTGCCCATTGATAGCTCTTTTTTTCTGGTGTTTACTTATTGTTACGACAGAGAAAGAGATAACGATAATAATATCACATTTAAATGGCCGGTTACTGGTTACTTTTTTCTAGCGTTTAATATTGTGATAACAGGGAATGTGAGATTTTTAGATTTGCCTATGATACAGAAGAGAAAGGAAAACAATACATTTATACTCACCCCATCGTACAAATCAGATAGCCGGGTGTTTGTATGATCTTTCTATTACTTATGCTTTATTGCGATTTTACATTGAAAGGGGGAAATTTATTACATTTGTATAGTAAAGCCATGTAAAGTTGAAAGCGTAGGCATGTTTAGTTAATTCTATTTATATCATATATAATGTAATCCAAAATATGTTACTGATAAGAACACAACTTTTATCGAAGTGATTGTAACGTAAAATAAGTAAATTTCTTTTTTAAATTAAAGGAAATATAACTTTTTCCCTTTATTACATCTGCATATACTTAATATATTTTGCATTTTTATTTTATCTTGTGAATTGACAGATACGCGTCATTTTAGTGGTTACGCCGCGGCTGTCCACCGTGTTTCATGACCTATTTCTATTTTTAGAATATTTTTATTTAACGAAATTTTTCTTTCTTCTTGTTTTTTGTACATGTTCATAAATTGTGAAATAATATTTGTCTTGCAATAAATGTGTTGATTCTAGTAATATCTTTCCTTTTGCTTAGTTAAGGTGTTTCCCAAGATTGTTTTTTCTTAAATAATAATTAAATAGTTGGAAGTCCAAACGTCAAGAGGTGACCAACCCAGCAAGCATTCAAGTCGGCCCTAGTATTTACAGTCACGGTGAGCAGCTGAAACTGTGATCAGCCTACGTTAGAAAAGTCAACTCCCAGCTCACATTGATAGGTTGCTAAAAAGTCTGCAAAGTCATATTGAAACAGATCCTGACAGCTCATTTAAAGAGAGATCCTACTTGATCACTGCTAAGGCTCACACCACCAAGCGCGGGGGCGTAACAATATGCTACCTTAAGTTATACTCTAGAATACATGTTCGTCTCAAATCTGTGCTTTCAGAACTTTGATATGTATCCTACGTAGAAATTATAAAGTCCTCATTAGGCTTTTCTATCGCATATGTAAGAGTTATAAACTCCTAATAAGGTGTTTTTTATCTCCTACGTAGGAGTTATAAATAAAGTCCTTTGTAAGACTTATAAAGTCATACGTAGGAGTTATAAATTCCTACGTAGAAATAATACTTTTTACGACTTATAAAGTGATACGTAGGACTTATAAGGTCCTACGTAAGATTTATAAGCTCTTAATTAGCCTTTTTGTATCCTACGTAGGAGTTTTCTTTTAATAGAACATGTGTAATTAGCATCAGGACGCTTCCGTCCAATATTTTACTTTTAAATGCATTTTCAAAATGTTCATAAAAATGAGAATCAATCTGGAAGCGTGCTGCTTTAACTACTTTTATTATCTCAAGAATATATTTAAAAGGTATGTACTGAAACATCACATGAAAAAACCATGTTTCTCTATTGTATTTCTTGTAGAATATTTTAAATTTAAATGCATCTTGTGCATATAATTATTTTATAAATATAGGACATCGCTACATCACAGCACACCATGTTGTATATTCTTTAACAATTGTAACGTCTCTTTCCCCAGGTAAATAATCAAAAGAAGAATAAACAAATACACTTACAGTTAAATAATCTCTGTCACCACTTAAATCCTCTCTATATTTACAAGCTTTTCCCACTCCAAACGATATAATAGGGGAACAAATCTATTTGCCGAACGTCATAACATATGAAGATGACATAAACATCCTGCTTAATGCGAGTTTTACCTCGGGTGTAATTTAATATTACGGCGAGATATCATTTAACCAGCGAATGGTTCTTTATTGTGAAAATACGACATTAATTTTGTATAAAAAAGCTTTTTAATACATGTACTCAATCCCAATTGTTAAACTAAAATATCAACCTTATTTGCTTTGATATTTAGGTATAACGTTTTTTCTTTGTTAATAATTGTATTTTCTAGGGTCATCTTTATTTATTACCCCTCACTTTTTTCGTAATGTTAATTTCCCATAGGCCTCTGGGAGTTATTCTAACTGTTAATGCAAGTGTACCAAGATACTAATGTTGCCAACAATTTCTGCATTTTTCTACCATAAATGGATTATAATAAAAATGGATTTTTATGTATGTATGCCATATTCATACTTTTTTATCGTGTAATTTCTATCAAGTAATCTGTAAATCATTTTCACTGTGCAAATGACCCAAAATGATAAGCGATGCAACAGATAAGGTAATGTTGTAAACCTCAACAAATCGTTGCCCTCATCTGTTCTAATTTCATTCAATGTGTGAATATATCGTGTGAATATGTGAATATTGTGTTCTTGGATATATATTAGTTTATCATGAACATATCATAACTTTATTTTTTATAATTATCATACTTTATTGGTATTGAATTGAAGCAACAGGTATTGCAGTAATTTTTATGACACTATTGTTTAGCTTATTGCATCTATGATCGATGAAGCGACTTAAAGTGTTGTTATTTTTAAGGGCAAGTGCGTTCAGGTGTGCATGTTAATATCATTTTGTATTCATTTTAATATTGATATCATGATAACTGCTAAATGACTGCAGGTGTCGCTGCATCGCAGTTGTTGCACAGGCTTATAAACATTATTACTTATTCAAAATAGAAAACTCACTCAAAAGCGAAACAATAACAAAATCATCATCAACAATCCACTGTGACGGAGTAGGTAAGGTTGCACAATACCTAGAAGAACTTTAAAAGAGATGTTAGCTAGTTTGCAATCTGCTAGTGAATTTACTGACGTGTCTGGTCGTACAAATGCCAATGTGTTTAAATATAAGGATAGGAATGAATGAAGTTTTTTTATGTAAATTAATGACTTTTGCTGTATAAACCAAAGTATATTAATTACAAATTGAAATGTGTCTTATGTATATTTGCTTTGCTTATTAAAGCTTGTTTTGTTTCAACTTTAAAGAAACATTGTTTGAAATAGAAAATATAGCGTGGATGAACTAAAATGTATAACAAGTCTATTTAGATAATTCACAGTGACCATTAGTCGAGGATAAGTTTTTGACGTTTGTTTACGGTAACATTGGTTCACCGCTTATGGCATTTGCTAATAATTCGTTACATCTTTAAAAGTGTGGCATAATGTTCCAGGTAATACTTGCTGATTTTATTGGTTAATAATTTTCCATTAATTTTGGCTCGTTTAATATTCCCGTTATGCTATTCAGAAATATCTTGATGAAAATATGTAACATTTCCGACTACCAAATCAGAAAAAGTAACAAAAAGATGCTTTAGAAAAATGAGTATTATTCAGATAAAGGGATACTTAGGCATTTTTTGTTTGATTGGGTTTTACGTCACACCGACACAGTATAGATCATTTGGCGACGTTCCAGCTTTACTGGTGGAGGAAGACTTCAGGTGCCTTTCTGTGCATTATTTCAGGCAAGAACGGGCACCTGAGTAGAACCAACGACGTTCCATAAGCTAGCTGGATAGCTTCCTCACATAAAAGAATCCACAGTCCCTGTTTGGATTTTAACCCACAGCGGTGAGGGGCAAGATGTTTGAAGTCAACGACAATTAACCACTCGGCCACGAACATCCCTAATATTTGGTATGCTTCACTGCCCTTATGAGCAAACATAGTCGTATATAATTTTACTTTAGTAAATAATATTTTAATGTATTATTTGATGAAGGAATCTCCACAAAGCCTCTTATTATCTGCGTACTTATTGTTTTATTTCCGTTATGACTGCATTGTGCTTTAAATTGATCTTAAAGCAGACTATCTGCAAATAAAAATTGCATCTTGAGAAGTCGCCATAGGACCTTTAAAGTATTTGCAAATTAATTGATTAAATTTAAAACTGCACTGACAAAATATTTCCAATAAACGTTAAATGATGAAAAATTTAATTATTGAAAATCTCAATAAATCTGTTTCACTTATTAAGGTTTTGTTTATATTATGACAAAATGATAAACCAATTTTAATGAAGAATTGTATTTATCAATTACAATCAGAATAAGTGAACACCTTGTTGCAACCGCTTTTACATGACTGTGTCGTACGGTTTCGTGTAATAAAGCATGTTTCATTGATACCGTCTTACAATGTTTTTACCCTGATCAAGACATCTAAAATACTTTATTTAACAGCAAATGAAATACATAAAAAAATTTACTGTTTCAAACTCACTTTATATGTTTTTACTATTAAAAGATCATGTCAGTTCTGATGATTTTAACAGACATATTTTATCGTGGATCAGTTCTACTTATTTAAAACCTCACTATGGATTATATTAGACATCTGCTAAGATAATACCATTAAACAGTGTTGTGCGAAAGAGAGCAGTTATTGGTCTAAGGCTCTAATGAAGTTCTCCTGACACATGTAGCTGGATACTGTGTCTATTCTGTGGCAGCGTACACTAATGGAATGATAGAAAAACTTTAGAAGAGGTGCAATAACTCATTGTATCGATCGGTTGTCCTAATTACAATAGAGGAGATATTTACAAAGCTTTCTTTAAAACTGTAATGGTCCATTCCTTTTTCAGAAGTGTAACATAATTAAAATAAAGACGGCAAAACGTATCTATACATTTATTTGTTCATTTGTTACAATAAATTTTGATATTTGAATAGTCTCCGAGTCATATGATTACAGTTGAAAAACGAGAAAAGACCCCGAATTTGTTTTCGTTTAAAATGTTTCTGTTATTACATTCTACAACACGCCAAGTTTAAAGAAATTCTATTGAACAGTTTCAATTTTGCGTATGTCAACAACAACAAACTTTTATTCGCTGTAAGGCCTCCGGCCCATGCAAAGAATATATACAATTACAAACATTTTAATAAAGCATAGCATGTGTATGATAATAGGTAATATTTACAATTCTTGTATATATCGTTTTCTTCTTTCAAATGCATAATATAAATACATTGCAACAGATTTTATAAGTTCTTCATTTTTAGTTGACATGATGATATTAAATTTATTAATATTTGGATTAGTAAAATATTTCAAAGGTATGTATGCTGCACGTAAATCAGAATAATAATTACAGTTTAACAAGAAATGATATTCATCCTCCACAGTGTTAGTATCGCATAATTTGCATATTCTATTTTCTCTTATTGCATTATTATATCTCCCTTTTTCAATTTCCAGATCATGACTACCAATTCTAAAATTTACATATGTATACCGAAACTTCCTGAGATTAAGAATATCAATATATCTTTCAAATATAAATTCCCTTTTGAAGGTTTTATATAGTTGCAACTTTGAATTTGTATTTAAACTTTCATTCCACTCCTGTAGACTTGTATCTTTTAGTCTAGTTTCAAAATTTCTCAAAAAATAGTTTTCATATTGTACATCTTGGTCATACCACACATAGCTAAAACCGTAGTTTTGTAAACAGTTTTTTACAGATGTAACCCAATTAACATGTCCGTAGTAATCATCATTTAACATCATCTTATAACATTTCTTGACAATTCTATTTTCTGACATTTTTAAAATTTTTAACCAGTATTTTATTGCACTTTTATATGTTTTAATATACATAGGATATCTGGAACAGTCACCTAATACTGCTACATTTGAAGCTTTTTGTTTAGCACATAGAAAACCTTTTACATGCATAAGTTTGAACTCGTTCAAGCTCGTCAAATCTTCCTAATCCCCATATTTCAGACCCATACAGTAACTGGGGAGAAATTTTTACAATCAAATAGTTTAAAAAAAGTGTAACTAGATAGCTGACCGTATCCATATAGTGAGTTCAAAGTAGATATCATTACACGTTTTCCTTTAACACACAGATCATGGACCATACTATTCATAGATATTTGCTGGGTAAACTTTAAACCCACATAACAAAAGCTACTGACAACTTCTAAGTAAGTATTTTTGTAAGTCCATTTTTCGTTTTTAGCCAAGACTCCGCCTTTTTTGAAAACAACTTTTTTTGTTTTGGTTTCATTTACACTTAACATATACTTATCACAAAATTCTGAAAGCGCATTTAACTGACTTTGTAAACCTTTCACAGTATCGGACATTAAAGCGATGTCGTCTGCAAACATCAATAAAAATACTTGAAAAGTGTTGGGGTGTAATTGAATTCCCTTAATATCATTTTCAGACAAACATCGTTCCAACTCATCTATAAAGAAACAAAATAATATAGGACTGGCTAAGCACCCCTGTTTTAGACCGAAAGTACTATTTATATATTCACTTCTTGTGTAATTACATCTAACACATGACTTGACCTTAACATACATACTTTTAAATGCTTAAAACAAGTTACCTTTTAAACCATTTTCTTTTAAAATATTCCACAACAATTGTCTATCTATAGTATCAAAACACTTTTTAAAATCTACAAAAGCGACATATAATTTACGTCTTTTGTTTCTAAGGATACGATCAATAATTGACTTTAAAATAAATGCATTATCAATAGTTGAATAGCCGGCTTTAAACCCTGCCTGGTTTTCAGAAATTTTATGATACATTTGGGCAAAAAAATTTAGCCTATTTACAAGAACACAACAATAAATTTTACTTAAGACATTTTGCAGGGAAATACCCCTATAGTTTTCTACATTATTAACGTCACCTTTTTTATGTATTGTTACAATAATAGAGTCGCACAAACTATCTGGATATTCACCGGAAAAAAATATTCTATTGAATAACCTTACTAAAACATGTGTAATATTCTCAATACCGTATATAAAAAATTCTGGCGTAATATTATCTGGTCCAGGTGACTTGCCTTGCTTAAGATGTTTAATAGCTAATCTAACCTCATCATCTGATATTTCGGAATCAAAAATATGGTTTTCAACTTCACTATCAGTTTCTTCTGTCGAAATATCAATATATTCTATATTTCTATCATTTGCAATGTTTGGATTAAGTAGACCTTCAAAATATTGTACCCATTCAATTGTACTTATATTATTTACTGTCTTACTATTACGATTTGTTTATCTTTTTAGCTTCGCCCAAAACGATTTAGAGTCCTTTACACTATTGGTTAAATCTTTCAACTCATTTGTATGAAACTGTTTGCTTTTACTATCGCACATATTCTTATATTGTTTTCTTGTCTGTATGTAAAGCTGTAAATTTTCTTCTGTTTTATGACTTCTATATGTTCTTAACTGTTTGTTTTTTATACGTTTTAACTTTAAACAATCTTTATCATACCACCTTGGACTAAAGCATTTTTCTACTTTCTTTACAGGTCGCACAAAATTATTGCCCACTTGTTTTAACATATTTGTAAATTTCATCACAAAATCATCAATATTATTATTTATATCATCTATATCGCATATAAATTTATGTAGTGTTTCATTACTGAAATACTTTTCCATGTCTTGCTGGAACGACAATTTATTAATGTTGTTCAAATTATATTTGATTTCAGTACATTTAGATTTTGTAGAGGTTTCAACTTTGTCACAATGAACATCGATTTCTGTTAATAAGGGAAAATGGGAAGACTCAGTTCTCTCCTCAACACGAAAATTTTGTGCAAGTTTCATAGCACCTTTTGAAAATAACACATAATCTATAACACTGCGTCCTTGTGATGAAATAAATGTATAATTGCCAATATTCTTGTCATCACCGATTCTTCCGTTGATGATATAAAAAGCATACGTTTTGCAGAAGTCGATCAATTGTCTTCCTTGAGAATTTATAAATTTGTCACAAGAACATCGATTTTCGTCTATCAGGCATTCAAAAATATCACTATATTGCTCAAGAACGGGTATATCAATTTCAGTTTCTATATATTCATTTAAATCACCACAACGTGCATTCATATCACCCATTATAATTGAATTTGTTACATTATATTTAGTACACAACCTTAGTACTACATCTTCTAACAATGAAATACCTTTTAATTCTTTATCAGCATAAAATGGTGAATCGGTCGGTGGCAAATATACAAATAATAAATACAGATGTTCATTCAATTTTACCAGAGATTTATCTATTTGTAATATGATTCCAATGCAACATGATTCCTCAACACGCGTTAAGTATTTTACTAATTCATTTCTACAATAAACTGACATGCCACACATGGCCCGTCCATGTTTCTTTTTAAAGCAGGTAAAAAATAACAAGTATGTGAGTTTAAAACATGTTTTGTATTTTCATTATGTTCTTCCCAAGTTTCGTTCAAACCAATGATATCAAAAGTTGTCAAATAATTACGAAAATCCTCAAATTCAAGTTTTTTTAATAGACCTTCAATATGTATGTCAAGGTATGAAAACTATATATAACTGCCGAAAACTTCATTAAAGGAATTCCACTGAAGATTCGACATAACGTGATTATTTTCGGAGGATTGTATACTTTAAGATAAAGGTCCGAGCCAATAACTGGTGTGAAAACTATAAATTCCTTCATCACATTTAACCAGAATAATCATTTTGTATTGTAAAAAAACGATCAAAACAAAAATGAAATTAACTGCAAAGCTTTTGACCAAAATTAGGCCAGGAATTGCTCTAACAATTGCTTTTCTACTCAATTTGCAGACTTTTCCATTAAAAGTGCTTCATTTGAACGTGTAAGAATATCAAATGTAATGTTTTAAGGCGTTTTCATCTCAGTGGAACTCCTTTATGTTCTGCACTTGAATAATCACCAAATCTCAAAATATAAATGCTTTTTCAAATGCGGTTTCATATGAAGTTAAAAATATATTTGATATATTTTCAAGCTTTGTTATTATTCAAATCATTTTTTAAGTTGTTAATGAAATATATCTTATTTGAAAAATTAAAGGTCACTGCTGTATTGAAGATTTTGCTTTATAAATAACCATGTATTTTTCAGTCTTTGATTGTTGTATGCCTATAATTTTAATTATTATAACTTTATTTAGATAAGTAGAATAAAACTAATTTTTCGCCTCATCAAATATTGCAAAATGTGTTTTCATACATTGATTTCCAAAACCAAATTACGCAAAAAAGAGATTTGGATAGCTATTCGATTCATTCATAAGTATCAAAGATAACAAGGAAGACAATATATATTCTTACATTTCTTTGATAATAATGAATAATACACGTTTTTGTAACTGAATGCAATTTAGCTATTTACATAACACACATGATCAAAGCTGACAACTAGATGAAATTTTCATGTGTTCATATGCAAAAGTCATGTATGTTCAGCCGGTGTGGAAATTGTATTCGGCCAGTGTGGACAAATGCAAAACAATTAAAGGACCTTGTACTTTGTGAAAAATCAATGAAACTTAACATACCGCTGTAATCCGAACAAACTTTTGGGATATACAGGTGAATGGGTACTTATTTGGTAGCTACTCTCTTTCCTCTCCCCTATTCTTTTGCTAGGTAAAATTATATCCACACACACACATATTATATGTTATTTTGGTTTTGGAGTGATATATGTGGATATATTACCTGTTAAGATTTTATCTTGGCAGGTAATATATCCACATATATCACTCCAGAACCAAAATAATAATTTCATTACCCTTTCCTTGCCGAGTTTAGACGATTTTTTAAAAAAATCATTGCTGTTTCAAATGAAGCGTCGAAATAAGATTCCTTTTAGAGTACCTCTTCGTCACAACATGACGTCACATAAATACATGACGTATTTTTCCCGTACCTAACGAATGTAAACAAGAGAAAAGGATTAGTCTATTGAACGCACTTTTTTTATTAATATCAAGCTTTCACAAGGTCATATTTGTTTTAGATACTGATGAGAATATGTATCATTACTTTACTTTGGTAAATATTTATCATTTGGCAGTTAAAAAGTGCTTTTAAATCGGAATTTACACGGCGTTATATCGAACCGTACGCGCATCACCTCAGCGCATGTTGTTTACAACGTTGGGTACCCAACGGGGAAACTTAGTCTGGCCCGGTTATATCAATTTCTTTCGGGTGATCAATATCCAATCAAAAAGGCGGAAAAAGTCTGGAAGGGTAATAAATATATAATTATATACATCTAACATGGCCAATATAAAAATAAAGTACTGTCACCTAATGTTACGATCAAAAGAGCCACTTCAGTATTTATTTGTGTGCGGCAGCTAGGTGTATCCCACTTTGAGGCAGGTAATACTCTTCCTGTGGCATTGTGTCAATTTACTTAAACATCAATTTAATTGATTTGGAGCTATGTTCGTGATATAACATACGTATTAAATTCATTAAAGGGAGATGCATGATAGATTAGAATAGAGATTCATGTGACCCTTCCATACTGCAAAAACATTAATCATTTTTAAATTAAAAAGAAAGGTCCGTTGAGAGTTGTGGTTCAAACAAAACTGACAAAGGCCTCTAAGGCATGAAAGAGGAATCAAGCTTAAAGGATAGATAGGTGTAGGAATATCAAAAACAAAAATAAATGATCAATTTTATTCTAATTTTAGAATTACAATAAAACTTAAACATACCGTCATTAAATTTGTATTAATGAATAAATTTACATAACCATGACCTCAATCACCTCTGCAGGAAAATGAATAAAAACCTGATATATAACAACTTTTTTATTTATTTTCTCAAGTTCTGTTGATGTTTGACATTAGATACTTGTATTTCAAATATTATAAATCGCCCCTTTACAACTGATTTGTACGTATTTTGTTTAAAAGTTAGATATTGGTCATATACACGATGTAAAGATAATGACTGCCTTGATGTTATTTAATCTAAGGAAAGATTAAGTAATAATTAAATACTAGAACCAGTATACAAGAAATTGGGGCTGGGCAACACCGCCTGACATAAATTGAAATAATCTCAGTTTGAAAAAACTAGCATGTAATTGTTTAGTTAACACTGTTTTTTACGTTTTTTTTATCTTTTTCTATCTAAAATCCATATTAACATAAAAACAACAAACTCTGATTATTATTTACACACAAAACAAAGAAATTTGATCATTATTTACAACCAAAACAGACACACGTCATCTATCAACCACTTATACGAAATATCTTTTCACGTATACGTCTTTTATACGAAACAATACTAGACACATGGCCAGCCCAAGCTCTAAACAGCATATGATCAAACAAAACAATAAAATCATCACAGAATGAAGAACACAGAAATGACTATTTTTTACAACTCTAAGATACAGTATAAGCTACAAACATTCATCCAACAATATTAACTTCAAAAAATCTAATCAGCATCAGAAAACAACTTCAACTTAAGCACCCAATATTAACATATATCCTCAAAACAAATCATCAGCTAATCTTGACCAGACAAAATCACTCCAAACATTTTTATGTATTTTGACAGACTGTGTTTTAATTGAAAAAAAAAACTGAATACCATATGCATTTAAGTACCTCTTATTTAAATATGTAATTAAAAAATCAATTCATTATTTTATTGTATTATATAATATTAGTAATTTTGCATAAAGTTTGTTCTAATGGTAATGGTATACCTTTTCCTTCTCAATATTTCTAAATAAACATAATATATGATATGTTCAATTATTTACCAATAGATGTATAATCAGCATGTAATTTATACTTTTAATAATCAAATGAATGCCGAGGTTCATTCCTTTTTGTTATCTATAGAACATCCAATCACGTAAATAATTAAATAGGTCTCACAAAAGAAAAATTAATTTATTATGATTTATGTTTGCATATCACATCTAATAATGTTTTTTTTGTAAATAAAAACAAGCAACAAATTAAATTTTGATTACAAAATAAATTAAACAACACTGCTTTTTCCTAATTATTCAGATGATATTTTTTCTTGAAGAGTTTAAATTGAATGATTCCACAGGAAAGATTACGTAGTAGTAATTAAGTTTAATTAAGTAGGTGTGTCACCTGTTGACATATGCTCTACTGCAAACAACAAAACAAACATTAATACATATGACAATGTTTATAAAAACAAGAGCCGGTTGAACTGGGTGCTCCGCGGATAAGTTTTGGACACAGGAATGTATATCTCTTGTTATGTCACAGACAAAGTTCAAAGTGTAAAAGCAACCCAAATGTTGTGCACGACACATTGTCTCAATATAGTGATCATTGCTGTGAAATAGTTATAAAATCCGACTTCAAATAACGAAGTTATGGGCCAGACACAATTTTGATGTGACACTTCGATTCAATATGGTGATCGTTTCTGTGAAAAAGTTGTTATACCCGACTTCAAGTAACAAATTTATTGGCCGGGCACGATTTTGCTGCAAGGTCATTATGTGACATTGATCTGCAAGGTAGAGACCCAAATGCTGTTTCTCGACATGTCGTCTCAATATGGTGAACATTTTTGTGAATAGTTTTTAAATTCGACTTCAAATATATGTAAAAAGTAAAGAATATATCGAGGAGAAAAATGATGAAGATAAAGACAACTAAACTTCAATTTAGCATATTGTGTTATATATCTATTTGAAAGACCCTGTGTTAGGATATATCTGCACCATGCACAATTTGTATATATATTTCTTATTAGCTGAACGGGTATAATTGCCTTAATATTGCCAAATATTTAAAAAAAATGATTAGTTGTGATCACTAAAAATATGCATGCCACATTATTGACACAAAAGTTTGCAATTAAAAATGCTTGAAGTATAAGTCTACAACCAAAATGTGCTTGAACAAAATATTTGTGTGTATTGAACGTTATCTTTGAACTTAACCATTTGTAAAGCAGTGTTTGCAACTAATTCGCTTGCTTGAACCAAGTGTGCAACCACTTCACGTCCTGCCCCTTGTATGTGAAACACGAGGGCGATGATGACCTTAATATCGCTCACCTGATTATCGATACTCTCAATAACACGGAACAAGCAATAGTGTACATTAGAAATGAAAGCAGATATAACATCTAAGTCACAACAGCTATCAAAAAATTCATATTTTTATCTATAATTGTGCATGTTTAAACACATTACTTGTTGCTATTGCTAAGAGAAAACAACAGTTACATGAGAAATCACTTGTTGCTTAGGTACATACTTGCTTAAATAACATTATTGCCCTTTTGGTATAGGAGATGTTGTTTAAAAAATAATTGACGCAATTAACGACACACGACGAATGAAAAGATTCAAAAGGCTTACTCTTGAGCACTTTGTGCTCAGGTTAGGGAATTTATTAAAAGATCATGGGTTTTTTAATTTGTACCTTTTATCTGCCTGCGAGGGCCATTACTACTCAAAAACTTTAAAATCTGAGACTGTAAATACTATTTCTATTATTTTCCATCTGCAAATTTAATGTGGAAAGGGTCATGTTCGTCTCCTTACCGTCTCTAACACAATGTCACTGATAACCCCTTGGGGCAATGGTGTGCTAAGATTACCTTTTAAATGTACATGAAACATAGAACATGATAAGGAAATGAAAAAAAATACAAACTGCTGTAAAATACGTTCGTTAAAATGACATGAAAATACATTCATATCTCTGTTAGAACGTAAAAAACCATCATGTTGAGATGTTTCTTTCATCAGGTAAAAGCATTACTGTGTAAAGAAATAATATTTCTACATATGTCAAAGAAGGTTTCATGATCTTTGATTTTACTCTAATTGTAAAAAACTTGTACAAAAGGTTGCAGTTACGGAGCAAACACTTTTCCTAATGTACAGTTATTTGGACCTTCAATATTTTGCAACATCGATTATTATTGTTATTAGCTACCAATGCGGGAATGAAGTTAATTAAGCACCCGACTTGTCTTACACAGGGTTTTCTATCAACAGTGTTAAAAGATCAATTTGTTTGATATTCAAAGAAATCATGTCTGATATGTAAGGAAATCTTGTCTTATATGCAAAAATACATTGCTCATTTGACTATAAAGGCTCTTTAGACAGTTACAAATAATTATTGATAATTCATGAAACATTAATAATAACTTGGTCTGAAAAAGAGACCCCTTATGCAACTTTGTCAATAGTGTATTACATTAACTTATAATTCACATGACAAATTTAAATCTGACCAATCAGAATTTAAGAAAAAGTATATTAAACTTTCTGTAAAACAATATTAAATATACAATATCTAAGCCATATACATTATAATTTCGTATCATAAGCTACAACATTTAAAAGAGGGCCTTCGGTATCTGCTTGCCGTTCTTTTAACAGACGAAAATTAAAAGGTGTTTGATGTGTCCACTGTGATAGCTTAATAGCATCTGCAAAGAAAGACAGAAATCACAATAAGTCTGTAATATAGTAAGCATATTTAGCAACTTAAAATAGATTCTGTTGAATAATGATGTTAGAGATCAAAGTCCTGAAATATTTCTACAAAATGGTAATCATGAAGTATATGTGTTTCAAACCAACATCCAAAATTGTTTGCTTAACAAAATATGTATGAAACAGATAACATATCAAATTGATAAAACATGCATTACTTTTTCTGAAAAAAAAATGTTACAGAGTTTTACATTGTACTTGAATCGATCATCTTTGGTCAGTAAACGCTTTAAACCCACCTTTTCAAAGGTACAGTGATAAGTAGTAATAAAAACTTAATCACAGAGTGATCTTGATCGTGTCTGGATGTTTGGGCTAACAATTTATGAGCAAACATTTAAATTAAATATTGTATAAATACCTCGTTTAGACTGACAAATAAGCAGCGCTTCGCTGCTACCCATGAACTATACAAGTTTTGGATGTATTATGGGAAACTCTCCTTCTCTATATAAATCTATTTTCAGTGATTCTTTGCTAAGTCCCTTTGGGATATTATGCACTTAAACATATTTTGACGCAAATATTGTTGAGGGCTCAATGTGTCTGAAAACAATGATTTAATCTCAATAATGTAAATGTTTACACTAAAACGTTATTTCACTAAAACAACAAAATAGCAGATCATTCTTTTATTGCTAACATGACTCTTATCAGCTGTTTTTTGTATTCCATAATGAAAATATAAAGATATTAAATTTTAAAGATTTCATTGTTCAGAATACACTACCATAAGATAATAGAAAGCCAGTTAATCATAGATACAGTTGAAGCTTTAAATGATTTTAATTTATCATACTTACTTTTTTTTCTACAGTAGTTCCTGAAAAGCATAATATGTTAAAAAAATAAATAAAGCATGTGCCAATTTTGCTTCATTTATCCAGTGATATTTAAAAAAAATATAACAGGGGTCATTTCACTTAATATGATTTGCCAAACAGGAAGCTGCATGAAGGTTGTACTATCGGACATTTTACTTGGTTTCAGGAAATCTCTAAACATGTTTAGTTATTGTACTGCAGTTTTCAAGTAAAAAGACATAAAGAAAATGTTTAGAAATTTATAACAATATTCATTATCAGTTTATTAGTGATATTTTTTCTATTTGACCACTGTAAAAAGGACGAATGAGAAAAGTAAATTACATAAAAGGAATTAACTATTAACGTAAGGTAGATTTATTGTTCTTCCAAACTGTATTCCTCTTAATGTGCTCTTTTTTAGTGTATGAAGTTTGAAGAAAATCACTGGGGCACTTTTGAAGTTATGCTTTGAACAAAATTGGCCAAGACAAAGAGCATTATTAATATTCCTTTCCCATTTGGCGGGAGATAAAATAACTAAATCCGATTACAAATATTTCTAAAATGCAGTTCATAATGTTTACGATATGTCGACTCATTTAAGCACTTTTCGTGCGCTGTATTCATTATAGTTAATTGAATTTGTCCAAGATAATTCAATATCAAAAAGTCAAATTTAGGCAGTCAAACCTAATCAATAGAAAATTGTTTATTAATTATGATTTATAATGCGGGCATAAGCAAGTCATACTTGTCACTAGCATTTTTGTCTGATCAATAATTAAGCGACACATTTTTAATGAAAAATACAATTTTAGAAACAATAAATGATTAATCTAAAAGAGGAGATTTCTTTCTGAAGTGGAGAAGGAATGATCTCAATAAAAAATGTATATGTTTAAATGAAAATGTAAATAGTGTTGACATTACCTTTTATTTCTGTGTCATTTTTGTCATTTTTAGGCTCTGCTTCTGTGATATCCTGTCAAAACATAGAAATTATAATAAGACTTTTCTTGTGCCTATTCTAGGACACTTAAAGGGATATATAGGCAAAATAATGATACAAATATTAAAATGATCTTATGTACTCAAATCAGGCTAAAATGACGTTTCTTGAAGTTTCAGCATGAATTTCTGTTTGAATTTTATATATTTTGGGTTTGAAACGTAAATATATCTATATATGTTGAACAAAATTTAGACGCCAATAGAATCACCAAATAGTTTTAAAACAAGTCAGGTGACTTGAACCAACCCTTTAAGTTACAATAACAGATATTTTGGATATTGTATGATTGAAACAAGTCTATGTCATTCATTTGAAATGTTCTTTAACGTTTCCAGAGTTCACTTTGACAAATATTGCGAAATCATAGCGCTCTAACCTGACCCACGCGGGTCAAGTTAGGAAACCACCATTTTATTCTTTATATGGAGAAAAGTTTTGTTCCATTGACTGTCTAATATATTCATTTTGAGGGCATTTACAGAATAATGAATGAAAAATTCAAAACTAAGAAATGAAAATTTTGCCTGTGTCTCCCTTTAATTGTTTTTATGTTATTTAAAAAAAGATTCTGCATTCATTATGATCATGTGCATAAAACGCCTGAAACGTCATGTGCACATCAAGCCAAGAAAACATGGAGGTACATTATGACTTAGAAACAAATGAACTTTTACTTCAGTCTTAAAAAAGGGCAACATGAGTTGTATAAGGTTTGAATAATGATTTCACATCATGTCTGATGCTTGTTATATGTACCAGAAGAAAGAAGGCTTTAATTAGAAATTTTTTGTCATAAAGAAACAAAATGTAAACAGAGTAGTATTTTGACTTCCATACATTAAACTAAATCACTATAAATGTAATGTAAATGTAATATTGCCAAAGAACTAGACACAAATAAAAAATGTTCAGGTTATTTGCAAATCAGTAACTTTTTGAAACTTTAACTAGAAATGTGTCGTCACGCCACGGATGCCCCCGTATGCAGCCAAAATTTCAGACTTATAATATTTAGTTCCAAATTTGTTTGAACAATTTTTTTTTCTTTTAAAGGTCAAAGCCCTTAAAAGTATTCAATGTTAACAAAAACTATTTGTTAAACAAATTTCAAGGCACTGAAACTATTCAGTGTTAACCTTTTGTAAATTGCATATTGCATATTTGTAGCCAAAATAATGGCTACATACATTTCCACAAAAGTATGAGTGCTGAAACTGAAAATTCAAAATTTTCCCAACATTCAAGAAAGTACTTTGTCCAAAATCATTGAACCACGACCAAATTCAAACATAAACTGCTTATTCCTCAGATGTATCTCGATGTCAAATTTGAGTTGAATGTGTACAACCATTGGAGAGATAATGAATGAAAACTTAAAATTTCTGATTATTTTTCAATAATATTTGATTATAAGTTCAAGAGGGATAACTTTTTAGCTATCATGAAACCATGGCCAAATTCGAAATTGACCAATGCATTCTTATGACATATCCATATCTTTAATTTGAGTTAAATATGTACAACTGTTTGGGAGATAATGAATGGGAACTGACAATTTTCTATTTTTCAAAGTTAAAGGGGCAAAATTCTGCCAAAAATCATGAAACCATGACCAAATTCGAACTTGACCTGCGTATTTCTTTGACATATCCATATGTCAAATTTGAGTTCCAATATGTAACACTGTTGGGGAGATAAAGAACAGAAACTGAAAATTTCATATTACTTTCAAAGTGAAAGGGGAATTACTCTGCAAAACAATCATTAAACCATGACCAAATTCGAACTTGGCCTGCGCATTCCTTTAATGTATCCATATGTCAAATTAAAGTTGAAGGTGTAATACCGTTGGGGAGATAATGAACAGAAACTGAAATTTTCATATTATTTTCAAAGTAAAAGGGGCATAACTATGCTAAAATCATTAAACAATGTTCAAATTCGAACTTGAGCTGTATTATTTCATGACATATCCATATGTCAAGTTTGTGTGTAATGTGTAATACTGTTGGGGAGATAATGAACAGAAACTGAAAATTTCATATTATTTTCAAAGTAAAAGGAGCATAACTCTGCTAAAAATCATCGAACCATGACCAAATTCAAACTTGACCTGTAACTTTTCATGAAATATCCATACGTTAGGTTTGATTTTAATTTGTAATACCGGTGGAGAGATAATGAACGGAAACTGAAAATTTCGTATTATTTTCAAAGTAAAAGGGGCATAACTCTGCCAAAAATTATCATACTATGACCAGATTCGAAATTGTCCTGTATTTTCTCATGATATATCCATACGTCAAGTTTAAGTTGAATGTGTAATACCGTTGGAGAGATAATGAACGGAAACTGAAAATTTAATACATTTTGTATTATTTTCAAAGTAAAAGGGGCATAACTCTGCCAAAAATCATTGAACCATGACTAAATTTAAACTTGACCTGTATTATTTCAAGATAAAAACATGATTAGCCTTTGAGCTCATCTTAAAAACATCTTAAAAACCTGAAAAAAGGTCATGAACCTTCTTTAATCATATTTGAATTTCTCTTTTTCTCTTTTATTAAGCTCTGCAAGTCATCTTTCTCTTCAAATCAAACTGATTATATCTAGCTATAAATGATATTGTCCGAGCATAATATCAGTTCGTATAATTCCAAATCAAGCAGATTTTCATTTCTGAACCATGATTTAGAGGAATTATAAATTATTTATTTTCAATGAATTTTCAGAAAAAAAAATGATCTTGTATGTTTTCATCTAGCAATAAAGATAGCTTTATTTGTAGCATTATGGGTACTGTTCACACATAATCGTTAAAACCTTAAACAAGAAGGCTAAAATGGCCCTAGATCGCTCACTTGACCCATCAAACTTATCCGAACAACTATCTAGACAAGCATTCTGACCAAGGTCCATGACAGGTGAAAATATGACCACTAGAGTGATTACAAGGATTATCCCTATTTGAGGTAGTGTGACCTAGTTTTTGACTCCAAGTGACTAATACTTGAACTTGACCTAGAAATCATTAAAACAAACTTTCAGACCAATTTTCAGGTAATTAAGATCGAAACAGTATCCACTAGAATGTTTACAAGATTTTTCTATTTTTAGCTCCTGTGACCTAGTTTTTCATACGATATGACCTATGTTCAAAGTTGTCCGAGCAATTACCTAGACAAGCATTATGACCAAGTTTGATGAAAATTGAGTAAAGAATGTGACCACTAAAGTGGTAACAAGTTTTTCCATATCGGGGCGGTGTGACTTAGTTTTAAACCCAGGTGACTCATATTTTAACTTGACCTTAAAACCATCAAAACAAACTTTCAGGATATTTGGCCACTAGAATGTTAACAAGGGTTTTTTTTATATAATTTATCTCCCTAGTTTTTCAACCGAGATGAATCATGTTCAAACTCATCCGAGCAATTACCTAGACAAGCATCATGACAATTGTGTCAACTAGAACTGCCACTGTTATGGCGTGAATACCCCCGCATACCACTTTGTCAGAATCAACAGTGACCATTGAGAGCTCAAAGACAACCTCCCTGCAAAACTTGCGGTAGCTAAGCCAGTGCATTGCTAAGTTCAGATTCTACATGCTTCAAATGTGAAAATGTCATAATCAGTACACTGCGGACAGACATTCTAAAGCATTTGAGCAGACAAGCTTATTATAGTGACATCCCTGTGACCTTGACAGAGTCACTTAAAAATCAAAAGGGGTCATCTAATATTCTTAAACAACCTCAATACCAAATATTAAGACTGTTGACCAAAGCCTTCTTAAGCAATTGAGCGGAGAAGCTTTTTTAGTCAAGGCCCCTGTAACCTTTACCTTTGACCCAGTGACTTCAAAATCAATAGGGGTCACCAAATTGTCATGATTAACCTGCATGCCAAATGTGCAGACAGTGGGTCAAAGGATCCTTTAGTTATTGGACGGACAAGCTTTTTGAAGTCAAGGCCAATGTGAACTTTGACCTGGTGACCTCAAAATCAATAAGGGTCATCTACTAATCGTGACTAACCTCCATGCCAAATATGAAGACTTTGGGTCAAAGGATTCTTAAATTATTGGGCGGATAAACTTTTTGAAGGCAAGGCCCATGTGACCTTGACCTTTGACCTGGTGACCTCAAAATCATTTGGGGTCATCTACTAATCATGACTAACCTTCTTGCCAAATATGAAGACTATGGGTCAAAGGATTCTTAAGTTATTGGGTCGACAATAAAAAAAACGACGGACGCCAGACGGCCGGACGGACGGACGGACAAGCTGATTCCAGTATACCCCTTACAACTTTATTGTGCGGGGGTATTAAAATGTGACCACTAAAGTGTTAACAAGGTTGTTCTATTTTTAGCTCCTGTGACCTTGTTTTTCATCCGAGATGGCCCATGTTCGATCTCATCCGAACAATCATCTCGACAAGCATCCTGAATACGTTTGATGACAATTGAGTCAAAAATCTGACCACTTAAGTGTTAACACGGTTACTATATTTGGAGCTCCTGTGATCAGTTTTTCATCCGAGATAATCCATGTTTGAACTCATTCGAGCAATTGCCTAGACAAGCATTCTGACCAAGATTGATGATAATTGTGTCAAAAATGTGACCACTAGAGTGTTAACAAGGTTTTTCTATTTTTAGCTCCTGTAACCTAGTTTTTCCTTCGAGTTGACCCATTTTCAAACTCATCCGAACAATTACTTAGACAAGCATCCTGATAAAGTTTAATGACAATTGAGTCAAAAATGTGTCCACTAGAGTGTTATCAAGGTTTTTCTACTTTTAGCTCCTGTGACCTTGTTTTTCATCCTAGATGACCAATATTCAACTTCATGCGAGCTATTACCTAGGCAAGCATTCTGACAAAGTTTGATGATGATTGAGGCAAAAATGTGACCGCTAGAGTGTTAACGAACGGGTGTGAACGGACGACGGACTTCAACGATCCTTAAGCTAGCTCAGGTGAGCTAAAATCCACTATGCAATTGTATATTTATTTAAATCCTTATTCAATCAAATCAACCTACATCTTTATTTTAAAGATGCTTAAATTTCTTTTCTTAAATTGAAATAAACTTGACGCTTTATATGTTTTTGCTTTACTGGCATGCGAGTAGTTGCTGTAAAAAAAATATAAAAAAATATTGATTGCTGTGCATCGATATTGGGCTTGTGACACAAATTTGGAAATTCCATTTTGCTCTAAACATAGGATAACCCTTTTTTACGCCTGATAAAGGGTTATGAAATTATCCATTATTATGTTTGAAGAGTAGAAGAAAACCTATTATAATTTTACAATTATGTTATATCAGTCCTATTTATCGTTTATTTTGTTAAAGAGACCATTTTTCAAGTAGATCCAACGCTTGTTTTTATCACCCGATATAGTTACCCATATGCATTTACATGCAATAAATAGAGTTCGTTTTTGCATGATATTTTACTCAATAAAGCCAAACAATTATTTAATATTGGAATATAGGGCAAATTTTTAACATTTAAACAGCCTTCTATCCATACACGGGCATCATATGTATATGTTTTTGCACATACGCACAAGGACGGAATCCCTTAACGTTTACAATGTCACATTTTGACAACAAAAAATGATATAAAATGAAAACGTTTTGTACTTACTGCTGAAATGGCACTTTTTTTTTGTCTCCTTCACACACACATGAGAATGTAAGTAAAGAATAAGCGTTTAATAAAGTTTCCTTTTAAAAGAAGAGGCTTGCTCAGTTGTGCCATTATCCCATCCCTTTAAAATTGTTTTTTTTAATTTATTATCACATTTTTTTTAATTACGATTATTGTATATCATAAAGGGTTTATTTAGTTGTTTTTTTTTTCTCGAAAAACGAATATTTTTTTGTCAAAAACTATTCGAAATTTATTCTCTATTGTTTAAAACTAATAAAGAAAATAATCAATCGTAAAAATACTAACATTGGCTCAATCTAACATACTGAAGGTAAACAAGTGTGAACATTTCATTTCCGCTTTCTTCGCAGAGAGAGTCATTCGTTTTGGCAGTTGCTAATTTCATTTATATTGCAGCTTTAGAGACAAGTAAATGCCCTAATTAACAGACTTCGTTACTTGGTACCAATTAATAAGCATGTATCAACTATGTTACACCTAAAATATCTATGATCACAGATGTACGGACAACCGAAAGATCAGCACGTGGTAAGGTTAATGAGATGCATGGGCTATTTTTAGATTACCTCACCAAGACGTTTAAACTCTGTCAGTAGATCTAAATATAACTTGATCATGCACTAATATTCTGCGTGATTCGGTCACGATTTTTTGGTAAGCAGGACCGCCCTTTGGTGACGGAATACTACTACAGTAACCATTCTCTATTGTATAAAACTAATAAAGACAAAAACCAATTATAAAAGAAACTAACTTTTGTCTCTTGAAAAAGAATTGAAACGGAACAATTTCTATAAATTAAGTAAAAATAGAAATCCTTTTTATTTACCAATAGCTTAGATTTCCGTAACTTACTTCGTCTGATTCCGCAGTATGACGGAATCGCCCGAATTGTTACGATTGCAATCGGAACTACCTCGGCTATTATCATTAATCCGAAGAGTAACGGAAAGGGCCGAAAAGTTGCGATTGGCACGATTGCAGCTGCCGTTCAATCATGCACTAACAAATGTACGCAGGAAACCACCTAATCGGAACAACTTTTCTTCAAGCCAAAAAGGTACTGCTTATGTAAACAAGGACTGTCAATAATGTATAGGTTTACAGACATGCACCAGCCATCTAAATCATGTTCTTGTGTTTTAACAAGATTTCACACAGCTGGGAGGGAAAATGGTGGTATAAAATTGTACAATGTAAATAACATATAAAAAGTCCTGTAACATTAACAAAATATGTATTTTATCGATCTTAATGCCTTAACTTTTATGTTTTGCAAAAGTCATTGTTTTTAAACCATTTTTTGTTATAAAAATGTGTGTCGTAAAACAAAAATGTTGTTTTTTAACCAGATCCACATTTTAAAGTGGATTTGTCTAAAATGAGTTTTCGAATATTGATAAAAGCAATAAAAGTATCATTTGGATATTCTTTTAAAATATTTCTGAAAATAAAATGTTTAAAGTGCTCATAATGATTTAGTATGAACATTGACATATTATTGAATAATATTTGTTTGAACAGTTTATTATCTGCTAAACATGTGAATAGATATTTCATATCGGATCATGTATCTCAAATTAACTAACAACATCCATTAAATATGATTCCTTTATGGTTTGTTGCCACGTATGATATAAAACACTATCAATATAATTATTTATCGTTTTACAGACCTTCCATTATGTATTATTGACAATTCATTTCAACATACATAATAACAATAGCATATTATAAAAACTAGAACATTTCATTCTGAAGTTTCTCAGGATCTTTTGGTGAAATTCCTATTAAGACATGAACAAAAAGGAATTAATCTACATTGATCTTGTTGTTATATTTTCTAACACCTGTTTGGAGATATCCTTATGAGACATAGACCAAATGAACAGGGTGGTAGTCATAATTATGTGATAAGGTTATATCGTGTCTGTAATATTAAATGCGATGTGATTAATAAATGTACATTCGTGCGATATGTTTGATTATCAATTTGGCTTATTAGTCTATAAAATCATTTGTCATTGTACTTAGTTGTTTTATGTTATAAAAAACTATGTTCATCATCTTTTTACACGCTTACATTTGACATATGATATGAATAGCAAACTTTTTAATGAACATTTTCATCTAGATATATTATCTTGATTTTTTTCGTGTAAGTTATTATTAGTTTTAAGCCTTTTTGTACCTTAACACATCTAAAAAAACATGTGACTTACCTCAATTTTTATACCAAAACAAGGCCCTTAAAGCTAATACGAAAAGTTTAATCATACAGTATTTTTCTAAAATTTGCTTAGAAAGTGACGGCTGTATTTTAAACTTTGTGTTTAGTTCTTGTGCAATTGCTGATTAAAGAAATGAATAAGAAGTTATGAATAATACAATAGTTTTGAGATAGGTGTATATGATACCTTTTCAAAAATAAATGTGTTCTTTTTTAACGATTTTTATTAGCTGATATATTAAGTTTTATATAACGTCTATTATAAACATACACTCTTCTATATAGGGTTAACACACGTTTTTCCGTGTTATAACTTCTGCAGAGTTCCGAGGAACGGTTGGTGCCCGAGCCCGGTAGGGCGAGGGCTCCAACAGCTCTGAGGGACTCTGCAGACTTTAGAACACGAAATAAACGTGCGTTGACGCTATTATAGCATAAAATTTTAAAACAGATTCATGATGTATATTTAACACAAAACACCTTGTGCTTGGAAGGTATTTATCCAATTCTACATGTTTTACCTATGCGTTTTATTTTTCCGGGCCAACACCTTGGGAAACTCTCAGAACCGAACGAAATTTTGAATCTAAATTGATTTAAAAAAGCTTGACATTGAATATATATTACCTCAAGAAACAAAAGACAAAGTAACATTACTTTACCCTCTACCCAAGACAAAACATGACCCTAAGAAATTCTTAGAATGATTTCAGATTGACGGTAGAAAAAAGATCAGTCACATCTGAATCGGGTTTTTTTTTCAAGCACACAAGTTCAGGCACTAAACAGTATTCTCTAAAAGAAATATAGAGAGCATTTATCAACATAAACATCAATAAAACAACCATTTTATGTTATTTTTGTTTTGTAAGTTGATCGGAGAGTTAAACTGAATGACAGGTATTTGTTTACATTGACAACTGTCCGTTTCTTAGAAAGGACGACAACCAAGATTAGCAGCGATGTCTTCGGCATAGTTACTTGAATGCTGCTCGCCGTATTTAATGCGTTTGAGACCCTCGAATCAATAATGTCAATATAACAACAGCGCATGACTCTTTGGCAAACAGGCCAAATCGTCAATTTTTTTGTTTGTTTACTGGGCCCTGTATGTATTGCGCATAGGTGAATCCGGGCTATAACAAGAGCGCTTGACTATGTTAACACATGGTTTTGGTCCCGTTATAACATGGGCAAAAAAGGGGAAAATAGCCGATGTTATGCTATAATAAACATTATAGTCAGAGCTAGTAATAGAACGATGTCACCTTTGCATTGCTTAACGGCAAAATAAATATTTTATAACAGTTCACGGTATTTTGATTGATCACAGAATTATCTTGTTGATTCCGTCTTTCTGTATTAAATATTACTCTCCGCTAACGCACTAAACACCTGGCGGAGAAAATAACATATAATATAAAGATAAATATCAATTCATATCAAATTGTATTGACAAGACAAGATTAACGTTTTGATATTCAAGATTAAAGATAATGCTTTATGTAACTTAAAGATAAATTTCATCCGTTTATTGGTTACTTCATATTAAATTGCCTTTACGTGCGACACTATGAAATATGTACATTATTATTGTTTTTTTTTTAATTTTAAATTGATTAAGCTCTACTTGCACAAGTGTTAAGGTATAGATGAATAAAATACGAAATGTTTCACGAGAAATACAAGATCATTTTCTGTTCAGTTTGTTAAATAGAGAAAAACAGAATCCCTAAAGAAAGGTGTTGATTGAGCGTTTAGATAAGTACTCATGGATATTGCAACCGTCTTAACCTAACCTGTTTGAAGAAATTAATGATCATATTGAGAGAAAAATAACCATTGACAAAAACATATTTCTTTATTCAAGCATACAAAACATTTGAAATGCTCTTTAAAGGTCTTTCGAACTTACATTTCTGTGTCATGTTCACTATATACCAGTTATTATCAAACAAAAGTCCAGTAACACGTATAGTTTTTGTAGTGAATCTCATTTTGTCTACATTCACAATAAAATTTCCGTTTCATTATTTAATAACCGTAGTGCAAGTAATCATTGAAGCAACTTTCTTGTTTTTACTTAATCAAATTGTTTGAAGGACAAATTATTTTTTTTACTAATTTCCCAATGAGGTTTCCTACCGTTCAAGCTCCTTGGCGCTCTAAGTTGCACCTAATGAGCTGATACCGTACCTGCAGCTCCTGTCATGTATACCTATTATATTTAGGCCGGGTGATCGAGCGGGCAAGTTCAGGCTCTCGGTTACATCTCTCTGAATTATCCTGGACCAACAGGGGCCTTATGGGGATGCGTACTGTCCATAAAAATGAACTGATTGTTCACTGACATGGCATACAAACTAATCCGGGTGTCTAACATCGCATCGATCTACGCGGACCAGTCAATGTACATCTATTTAGAACATTCAGTCGTACTTCTCAGCTGTTGCCTTGCCACATAATAACTGACTCAACTCGGTATCGGTGTTTCTCAGCAATATGACCCGCTTGACACCATTTCTCGGGATTTCTACAGGTTCGCGTATGTCTTGTTAGTAACGTTTTGTCATACCTAGACTCAATAGTGAAGTAAAGATATCTTCAGTTTTGTCTGGTCAACAAAACATGCTACCTCGCCCATTCAAATGGGGTATGTATTGAAGATGAGACAATGAATTATTTTACAGACAGTTCTTGAATATAATTTTAAGAACTTTTTGACACAAGGAAGTTTATTAATGTGGCCTTATTTCAGACAAATCTATTTAAGAATCTTAATCATTTTTGAGGTTCGAACATTATGTAAATTGGTATTACAAAAAAAAACAGCTTTTACCAAAGATGATGTAAACATAAGGATTTCAAGCATGTTTCATGGTATACTAATTTAAACGCTTTTGTTAGAGCATTTGCAGATGTGTTATTCAAAGGATTCTGCCTCCATTATGAAATCAATACATCAAA